>NW_028261391.1:25281860-25435142 GCF_051295495.1 Thamnophis sirtalis
TTCATTGCAAATTTTATTGCAATTGAATTTATCTGTTCATCAATTTTCATGGAAGGCTACATGAAAAAAAACTCAAAACGCTCAAAACATTCATTGAAACAGAAACCTAAAATGCCAGTGGAATACATATATGCAAGATTATTAGACATCAAGACAATGATGAGGGCAGGCACCTGCACTTGTTATCCTTTGTTTTAAACCAACATATATAGAAGGTGCTGATATCACCTACAGTATATAAACCTTGCATGGCACAGACCTGGTTATTTATGGGATTGCATATATCTGAATATGTCCACCCATCATCACTGAAACTGAATCTATTTATCTTTGTTGTCTTGTGCTTTTTAAGGCATTTATTTTCATTGTTGAATTTTGTATTAGGCTGCTTTTTAGATTTGTAGGGACAGCTGGTTAAGTACATCAAATGCAAATATAGGGGCATAAGATATCAATATAAGATACTTCAGAAATTGTTTCACAATTGAGGGGGTACTGAAGACTGAGGATGAACTAAGTAAGGTAGAGCAAGAACCAAGATAAGATTTCCATGGTTGTTTCCTTTTTTAAAGAAATATTCCATTGATAAAATCTTATTGGGAGTGTAGTCATAGGAACTAGAAAATGAATCATTCTGCTCCTTCTCCTCTTTTATTTTCTGCTCCAACTCAGTATCTTCCCTTCCATCAAAATTGACACTTGACCCTGGTAGGAAATCAGATATCCTGGAGTGTAATGTACTACTTACCAGTTTTCATTGCTACATCTTTTTTTGCAATGCAATATATACTACTTGCCAAAGTAAGTCCTACTCAATGCCAGCACTATTTAAAGCACTGCTGAGATGGCAGGATTATCTCAGTGATCTGTATTTGTTAAGGCTTCAGACAAAATCATGCACTCTTTAAACATGTCCTTTTTATTCTTCCTTGCTACAGAAGCCCCCTTGCCAAAGGTTTGATAGCTGCTGCATGAGTTTGAGGCAGAATTCACTCAAGGGTCTTCTGTGTTTCTCCTTTTTCCTTTTATGCGGCAGGGTTCCTACAAACTCTCTGATTCCATTCCTAACATTTGATCTTGAGGCTCTCTGTAATGAAGTGTCCAAAGCTGTTGTCTCACTTTTATCCCATGAGGAGAAGGGAATCAAAGCATGGGAAAGAGAAGTTGCCTTTCATTGGAAAGCAAGCATCTCTTTTGTGCAGTATATCCATTTTGTGATGCTGAAATAATGCCATGTTTTTTCTCCCACATGGAACAGGTACCCCGTCTTCTCAGCAAAATGATTATAGAACGTAAATTCCCAGCATCCTTCTAAAATACAAACACAAGACAAAGACATGCTTCAGAACTATAACTTGCCCTTCACCTAGCCTTATATGTTTTGGCTTTCCCATACACTGGAGTAGGATTTGCCCTCTGATTGTCAGAATCCATGCATACCAGTGGTGGTATTCAAATTTTTTTACTACCAGTTCTGTGGGCATGGCTTGTTGGGCATGGCATGGTGGGCATGGCAGGGGAAGGATACTACAAAATCCCCGTTCCCTCCCCAACCCCGATCAGTTGGGAGGAATAGATGGGGACAGGTCCAGTCAGAGGTGGTATTTACTGGTTCTCTGAACTACTCAAAATTTATGCTACCAGCTCTCCAGAACTGGTCAGAACCTGCTTAATATCTGGTGCATAGTGTGATGCTTAAAACAATGGCAAAAAGAGGCACAGTACAACATTACTGTTGCCAAAGCACCCTAAGCCTGGGGTTGATTCTTTTTTCTTCACCTGCGCGCTCCCTGACTGAGCTTCTGCTATTTGCAGAAGAAGCATACTAGTCAGAGCATGAGTGTGTGGGAGATCCTATTGAGTAATGCTTTAATTATTCCAATAACTCCTATTAGTACAATTAGTACAATTAGAGATTTCCTCTCTGCCGTGATTAATGTTGAAATTCTCCCTGTTAAGCTAACAATAGTGTCAGGCATGTAGAGTTTGTGAATGGATCCCTAAAAGTGTGTCTAGCTATATCTAGCTATTATTTGGAAGGAGAGGAGGCATTTTCCTTGCATTCTGCCCAAAATTTCATTCTATCCAGTTTCATCTGCAACCCCTCATGGATCTTCCTACAGATACAATTATTGGTGCAATGTTTGCCAGTCTCTACAAAAACAATATTCCTTGTCAAAGAAAGCTGTAGAGATATGTTGCATTCAATATGATTACTGGAGATATGCATGAATGAGTCAGGACAAATACAGACATCCCAAATGTTTTGTGTATGTTCTGTATCTATTGATTTGAATTACTGTATGGCATTTGCATGTATCTGTGAGCTATTCTCCCTCTCTTGATGCCATTACAAAATGGCATTGGAATGAACTAAGCAAAGCTGCAATTCTAGACATCTGCATCATCTTAAGAAAATGTCATGGCATTAAAACCAACCAGGGGAGTGAAGTTTCTACAGAGCAGCAAATGTGGTAATGTATAGTAGTATATCGTGCTCTCAGGTCGATATGCATGACGTGATAACTTTATGTATGTAACTTTATGCATGTAACTTTAAATCAGTTTGATGCTTGTATTAGTATTAGGCTGAAATCATAGCCTATTCTTGATACTTGGCAGTGGTGGCTGGTCTGCTAACTGAAAATAGAGTTGGTAATTGAGCAGTGGTTGCATTTCAGCATCAGATATCTTCCCCTCCAAAGGGGCTTTTTCCCCTATTTGTGCAAAACTCTGCTATAACAGACAACTGCACAAGTCTTACACTATATCTTCAACAGTCTTATATTATATTATATTATGACCAAAGGTAAAAGATGCTGAGAGTTCCATTTCAAAGCTGCAGATTCCTTTTATCCAACATTCCGTATATAGACCATGTCCTATATGATTAAATAATTTGAGTATCACATGTAAAGTACAGCAAGTCTGGATGTTTGATATACATATTAGTCCTTGTTTAATGACCACAGTTGGGGTGGGCCACTAAGCTGTTAAGTGAAGCAATTACTAAATGAAATCACAACTGTGCTTACTTCAGTACAACTGTGCTTACTTTCTTTATTTACAGACATGTGAAAGTTGTAGATGCAATAGCTGGTCGTAAAGTTACTTTTCCAACACTGTCATAACTGTGAATGGTTACTAAGTGAGGCAATAATTAAATAAGGGCTGCCTGCATTCACATGTCTATTCTGGGCTATTTATAGTTTATTTAAGTAGGCCTGTGAAAATATTTTAAATTCCGAATTCATTTGAACCAATTCAGAGATATCTGGATTGTCAAAATGATGAAATGATTGAATTGCATGTGCCTCAGTTCAGTATGAACTAACCCTTTATATATAAATGCACACCTGCTTTTCAGCAATCTAAATTAAACTGGGACTTCCAAATTATTGTGGATATCCAATTTGATTGAATTATTTTTTTCTGAATTGATTAAAATTAATTAGATCAATTTTATGAATCAATTTGAACGGTTGAAGTTATTTTGATTTATACATCCCTACACTTGAGTACGGTTTGGTTGTGCTTGCAGTTAAGCTGTACAATTGTGTTGTAGCGGTTAGAATGTTGGATTGGGATACACTCATATTAATCTTCCTACTACTTTCTTTTAATCCAATTTAGTCCACTGGTTTGCTAGTATGATGATAAAGTGAAAAATGACTTTGTCTATGCTAATTTGAACTCCATATGTGTCAGCACCTCTCCATTAGATAATTAGGAAAGAAGACCACGAGACTCCATGTGTAGAGATCAAGTGTACTTTTACTAATTATAAATGATTAAAGGCAGAGCGAAGCGAAATCTGATTATTTAGGCGCGAAAGCGATTGATATATAGAATAGCCCATTCCCCACCCCTTGGCATCACAGTTACAGTCCAATCATAATTCTCTCAAGTGTCAGGTGTGAGATAACTTCAAAAGGCATCATGAAGATGGAATGTCAGTGCCGTTAGTCCTGGCGGGAATCTCCCACGCATGTGTAGTCCGACCAGCAGCTGAACTCCAGAACCGTCCTCCAGCACAATGAGTAACCCCTCCCAAATACCATGCCCTCCCTCCCCGTTTCATGGCAGCCGAAGCAACAGCAAAGCAGAGATGAAATGAAGAATATAAGCATGAAGAAATAAGCCCATAAATGTAAATAAATTAACACAAGAATTAGGAGCCAAGCTGTTCACACCTAACATCAACTGCCATTTCCAAGTGATCATACATACAATGCAAATTTCTGTAGGCAGAAGCCTATGCATACAAGCATCCCTTCCTGTAAGAATTTCTGCTAAATTCCCAGAGGCCTGGGGAGGAATAAATCACATGTACATCATCATTACACTGTTTTCTCCAAGTTTCATGGTTATGTTAATTGTCACACTTTTAAACAGACATTTTCTCTCTCTACAGATCTCTTTACTGTTGACTGTTCTTCATAATGATCTAAGGCATGACCCATGAACAAATATTTCAAATGACATCCTTCTTCAACTTAAGCTACTAATACTTTATTTGACAATTTAGAGATACGGATAAGCAATTAGAGTGAATGGGGAGGGAGGCAACTTAGTGAAGCATGAGCCATATTCTGCTTAGAGAAAAACGTAGAGACAGATTTCTAATGGATTTCATTCTCTTGTCTAGTTTGTCCTAAATGTTTCAACCATGACATGTTTCAACTGGAACAAATTATAGCCTGTCCTTTCAGAACAAAATGAGGCATTCATTAAGGAGAAATTGTAGTGTGTGTGCATGTGTGGATGTGTCTGTATCTCTCTCTCTCTCTCTCTCTCTCTCTCTCTCTCTCTCTCTCTCCCTCCCTCCCTCCCTCCCTCCCTCCCCCTCTCTCTCCCTCTCTCCCACTCTCTGATATAATGTAGAATGCAAAGGTAAATTCTGCTGGCAAGAATAAATGTTCTACAACTACTGCAGTTGCTAGTTTTCCCCTGGTTCCCATTTGTTACTCTCTTCTAAACATGATTCCAATTTTAAAACCCCACTGATTGGCATAAAAAATAAATGCTGGAGAATTTAGTTGAAGGCATCTCTTGAAAATTAACACAATATTTGAATATGAATATCTTCCATAGAATAAGCCATCATATTTTAAAACTCTAGTTATCCAAAGGCTGGCCCTTCTGTCTTTTCATCTGTGTTTCAGTACTTCTAAGATGGAAGACCTAGAAAATAATGCTATCACATGGGCCACTTATTCCACAGCCAAAGACCATTTTTCAACTATTCTTCAACCTGCTGCTTATTATTCATTTTTATTCTGGCTCCTGAACCTGGGGCAACTCTGGAACACTCTGCCCAAGACTAGTGACACTTGTTCCCATTCTTCACTGAACTCTTATTTTCTCTTTATTGGCCAAGTGTGATTGGATCCACAAGGAATTTGTCTTTGGTGCATATGCTCTCAGTGTACATAAAGAAAAATAAAATAAAATACATTCATCAAGAATCATAAGATACAACACTTAGTGATAGTCATAGATTACTAATAAGCAATCAAATTATACTAGGAAACAAATTTATAAATTTTAAAGAAACAAGCAACATGGTTATAGTCATAAGTGGGAAGATATAGGCTTTACGAAAGAGATAGGTACTAGGAAGGAAAAAAAGGATAATAGTAATACAGTCTTAGTAGATACTTTGACAGTGTTGTGGGGATTAGTTGTTTAGCTGAGTGATGGCCTTGTGTCTGGTTGTTCTGGTGTGCAGTGCCCTGTAGCGTTGTTTTGAGGGTAGAAGTTGTCAATTCCAAAACACAAGGAGATTTCACTAAGGTGACCTGATATACAGTGTTTGAAAAGGGAAGGGGAATTATTACAACTGGAGGACAACTCAGTGATACGCCAATCGGAGTATTCTACTTTCTCAAAATCTTTGCAGTTATTTTTTTTCTACAGAACAAAGATTGCAGTTTTAATAGATGAGTCCTTATTGCTCTTTTCAATAGCATAAAGCATCCTCACCTGATTTAATCACATTTACTGATCTAAAGGAACATTCAAAGGAATTTAGAATACAATCTACTTCAGAATGAGCTTTCTTCTGAAGATTTGGTGTTTACTTCAAGCGTTTCAAAGGTTTGTTGCCTTAGCAACTGCTGCAGCACATGGGATGAGCTGTCCACTGCTTCTGATGGCATTGCACTATTGTCATCTATCTTTCTTCATACTTTAATTGTTGCAAAAGGAAAGCTTGCAGCTATGTAGGTAAGACTAATGTCTCTGTGTGACAATTTATGCTGAAGTCCTAATGCTTATTTCTCTCACATATCAGTCATTGTGAGTGACAGCTCATTGCCTCTTTTCTTCTTTCTTCAAGTATTCTGGTTCCACTTACTGTGTAATCTCCTGGTTGTTCTACATATTTTAAACATACTCTCAAATTTATGGATGAAGTCGCTTATTTAGTGCTTCCTGTTACAACTCCCCTATTACTGATGATTACTTCCCACTAGACCTGGCTAGCCATACTGGTAATATCAAAACTTAGAAACATGGATTATTGTAAAGTCAGATTTGGCAAGCTTGTAATTCTTGAATCTATAAAGAAGTCTGACTTTGATCTCCCAAACTTTAAAAATATATTTTAAATCACGTCAAATTAACATATATAATTGTGGCTTGTCCAGTCCTTCCTTATATAACATGAAATAAACAAATAATTATATTTTGATTTGAAGAAAGATTAGATAGAGTAATTGAAATAATTGTAGCTGAATGGCATATTGTATATGTCACATGTTTCCCTTCGTCTATCTCTATTTCTCCACCTCCACAGGATGTTTTTCTGCGTGCGCATACACACACACACACACACACACACATCCAGGACTGTGAAGAGTAGCAATTCCAAACTGGCCAAGATGAAGAACCAATGAAATTTCAGAACTAGAGTGGATGAAGAATAGGGTGATGTGCATGCCATTTGAAAGAAAATAAAAATAAAAATTGCAGTATTAGATACCAGGCTGAGATGAGTTTAGAAATTGATTCTCCCGATATGCTGTTTAAGAGGATTTCTGACATTTTCAAAATTCAATGGGCAGGGACTTCCCAAAGAGAGATCTAAAAATTGGAGTTTGCTATTAGCTCTTGTTAGCCAAGTTGATTTAAAATGTTCTCCGAGAATCAGAATCACAAAGAAATAATTAGCTTCAATAGCCAAGGTTCAGGACTTTAAGACACAATTAAGTGGGAAAGTTCCTGGAAGTAATTGTGTCCTGCCAGAATTACTAAGATAAATTAAAGATTGGTGGATTCCATTGCTGACTGCTATATTTATTCATATAAACAGTACTGTGTATTGTCCATCTGAGTGGAATCACTGTCACTAATTTCTGTAAGAACAAGGAACTAGACTAGAGTCTGCCAATTATAAATAAAACTGCTGTATTGAATCCAGAGTGTAAATATTCTTACTGAAAAGCAGGTTTGATTCAGAGGGGACCTATTAATCTTGAACCATCATCTGGTCCTGCATCATTTAGCCAAAAAATACTCATCACTGTCCACATTCTCTCTTTTTGCAGACTTTGTGGATTTCTAATCAGTGTTGGAGGAGGAGGAGGAGAAGGAGGAGGAGGAGGAGGAGGAGGAGGAGGAGGAGGAGGAGGAGGAGGAGGAGGAGGAGGAGGAGGGACTACGTGGGGAGAAAAAACTAAGGGGACCCTCAGTACATAAAAGATTGGGCCTTTCTATCTAAATTCTTTATTCTAAGCATCTACTTTTTAGCTGTTTTCCCAGAAGCATCTTCTTGGAGCTGGTGCCACCCAGAAAGGTAAAGAAAGGAAATATTTTACCTCTTTTACTTTTCAAATTATACATTGTCTTCTGCTCATCACCTTCTTTTTTTAACCAATTTTTTGCTGGCAGATTTTACAATTCCAGCTTTGTTATATGCAGCAGATGTAATTTTGTCTGCTTCCTGGTTGGGAGTAAGAAGGGCATTGCAGTGGCGTTAGCTTCCTTTTGTCTAAAAAAACAAATTTGTTTTAATTTACCATGTAAACTTCCACGGCCTAGGGTGGACTTCCAGCTCAATTCCCCAGTTGTAATCCAACACCTTAATCACAACACTTCAGTGACAAAACAATAGTATTGCATTATTAGAATTCTACTCATATTTACATTTTAAATTTGTCATATTACGGATTATTTAAAAAATATCTTCCATAGCATCATTACATTTTAAAAGGACCATGTTAATAAAATCAGTGGGAGATGATTGTTAAAACTAACTTTCCCTCTTATTATTTTGTTGCATAATTTATTTTTGGCACAGGAGTACATACTATAAACCAAGCTCAGGAATTCTAGGAACTGAAACCCACAAGTCATAGAGGGGCTATAGTTCCCACCCCTGCTATAAATATTTGCAGATGCTAGTGTATCTCCTTCTCACTATAGGTTGAATCACATGTTTTTTTCTCTCTCTCTCTCCTCCCTCCCTTTTATATTTTGTTGACTGTTTGAGAACTTCTATAAAGTGGGTAGGCTAGTGAAATCAATAATCTTAGATCAAACATTTGTTCAAGGAAATTTTGCTTTATTTGGGGTATTTTTTTATTGTGAAATGTAAATTTATTTTATAATGGCCAAAGAAAAAAAAGTTACTTTTCCTTTTAAGTATAATGAAGAATGGGCAGGGCAAATTACCTCTTCTTGTCCTTCACAGGGTAAATGTTACAATTTTACCATACCAAATGATAAGGTAAGGCAGTTTTTGAATGGAGAAGTTATCATTAGGACTGAAATTAAAACTTTAAAAAAAAAAAAAAAGTCCTAGTGACCTCATAAGCAAATGCTTACTGTCTTGCTCAGGCTCTAATAATATAGTACGGCTCTTCCACAGACAATCCTGTATTTTTAAAAAAACTTTATACATTTACCTTATTATCCATATACTACTTCCACTTCCCTCAATCTTATAAACCATAGTCATTTTTTTAGTTGGATCATGTGATCGAAGTATGTGAGGATGGCTTCTCAATCATCATCTCAGTGAAATGACCAGATTTAATTCATTCTTCTCATTCATCAGTGGCTCAAGTTCCCATTTGATGATCATGCATGGACATTTTCTTATACATTTCGAACTTTTTTTATTCTACGTTTCTACTTAGGTTGTGCCTGTAATTTTTATAAATAATATTAAAAACCATAAATAAAGTGTCATTAAATCACTATCAAAATGAACTCGGAGGCAGAAACCTGGCTGAAAAGGAAGTTTCTAATCTCCTTCCTAAAAGTTAACAAAATGTGAGTTGAGCACACCTCCCAAGGGAAATTTCTTCATGAAAGGACTTCTCTGGGTGCTAGAAATAATGAAAAACATCTGAAAATCAGCACATCTTCTGCTGACTTTATGACCAGACAGTGCACATCCAGGTCAATGGGCAATGCAGTAAATGTTTCTACTGACACTTTAAATTTGTCAAGAAAACAATTTGCCATATACTCCTGACATATTTGTGTTCATTCCAATTTCAAGACACTCGTTAAGGATGGAGCTAAGCAGTGTTCATTTCAATAATCAAATCAGGATTGGATAGCTGTTGTAGGTGAGAGCAGCTCCAGTTCATGACTTTTGCATTTTCCATACTGGACATAACTGCACCCATTCCCTTGTATTCCTTAACCAAGTTATAACACTTTTACTTCTATGGTAAAAGATATATTGTACCTATATAATCTATCTCAATCACACACTCTCTTTCTCTGGTTTTAATCATTAATATACAATAATTGCACTATTTTGCAAAGATAACATAGAATTGTGCCCTATTTGGACCCGGGGGGGGGGGGCACTTCAAACAGTCACTCACCCCCTCGTCACCTCAAGACTGGATTACTGTAATGCGCTCTACTTGGGGCTGCCCCTGAAAAGTGTTCGGAGACTACAATTAGTCCAGAATGCAGCCACGCGAGCGGTACTGGGTGTTCCAAGGTACACCCACACCACACCTATCCTCTGCGAGCTACACTGGCTTCCCATTGGTCTCCGAGCACGATTCAAGGTGCTGGTTATCACCTTTAAAGCCCTACATGGCCTAGGACCTGGATATCTATGAGACCGTCTTCTGCCGCATACCTCCCTAAGACCGATAAGATCGCACAGGATGGGCCTTCTCCAGGTGCCATCAGCTGGACAATGCCGGCTGGCGACGCCTCGGAGTAGGGCCTTCTCTGTTGCCGCTCCGGGCTTATGGAATGAGCTACCCCCAGAGATCCGGACCCTACCCACTCTCATGGCCTTCCGTAAAGCTATCAAAACCTGGCTTTTCCGGCAGGCCTGGGACTGTTGACCTCTTGATTGAGGTCCAGCCCCGCTTAGACTGGGTGCATGTTGTGTTTCTTTTAATTTGTTGTGTCTTATTTGTTTTAATCCTTTTTAATATTTCTTATTTCTGTAAGCCGCCCGGAGTCCTCCGGGATTGGGCAGCCTATAAATTCAATAAATGGAAATGGAAATGGAAATAACATAGAATTGTCCTGCAAGTTAGCAACTATGGCATTATAATGTAATGATGGTATAATTAATATATACCAGCCTGATTTTGTTAAGGGAATAGTTTCAGATTGTCTTTAAAAAAAAACTATGATCTCAAGATATACATTCTAATAATAGATTTCTAAAATCATCATCTACTACAAAAAAATGGATGTTTTGGGGGAAGCCTTCGCCCATTACTGGTAAACATTTCTCTTCCCAAAATTAAGCACAGGCCAGGATTCCAAAGTCAGAAATCAAAACATCTTGTTAAGATTTATCCATTTGACAATTTGGCACACATAGTATGTTTTTCCTTCCAAGCTCTGTAGTATGAATTTCCTTTTCTAATTAAAAATAAAGGATTCTGTCTGGATGATTTTTTTTTTGCCTTGTAGCTGGGTTTGAAGAGCAGAAATCATAAAAAATGTGCATATCATTGGCAACTAAATCCACATCAAAAATGATTTATACACCGAGATTTCAAGATTTGCCTGTACCGAACTGTATTTTAATTCTTTAATCATGTATTCAGGTTTGAATATATAAGGAAAATAATGAAAGTTAAAACTAGTTAATGGGGAAAAGGCCAAATGAGCTATACCTTTTGATCAAAGTTTGGACTCGCTCAAGACTTCTAAGTGAAGCAAAGGGACAGTATATCAGATACCAGATTCCCAACACAGGGCCAAGTTCAAGCCAGACAATTAAAGAAGCCTATCTAAGTAAGAGTGTAGCAAGGATCTAATGATATTACTCAGGGGGATAGCTGACTTTCTCATTCCATACTAGAATATTTTCATGTGGGGAATTAAGGTGAAAAAGCTCAGAAGAAACGTGATACACTAAGTGTAGGCCGTATTACAGTTTTCCCATGCTAAAACAAACATTACTGAATGTGGGAGTTTCACAGCTGAATTTCAGTGATATTTGGCTCTATGGACTGTGGAGCAGAACAGCACAGGATTACCTCTGACCTATCTTGCCTCTCTTTTCTCTGTAGGTTGAATCAACAAGTGTTGCTTCAAATATTATCAACATGAGCACTCATGATATAAACAGTCAGCTCTCTCCAAATAAAATAAATTGAAATCTCTTTTTTTCCAAAGGTTTTTTTTATTTTTTTATTCTCTTACATACCATTTTAGGTGTAGATTCACATAATTGTTGTTCTTCTTTACATTTATCATTCTTATAGAGTTATTATTTCATTTAATAAGTTATAATGTACAGTTTGGGTTGCTTGATTTACCATCCCTTCCTCCTTTTGTAATACCTCCTTGTTTTCCCTTTCTTTTCTCCCTCCCTCCTTTCTCTACTTTCTTCCTTCCTTCCTCCTCTCCTTCCCCTTCCTTCTTCCCTTACCTTTCTCGTACTCCTACTCTTCCTCTTCCCCTTCCTACCCTCTCTCCTTCTCTTTCTCTCCCTTCCATCCTCCTCTCCTTGCCTCTTTCTTCTTTCCCCCGTCTTCCTTTCATTCTCTCTTCCTCTCTCCCTTTCTTTTTCTAGTATTGGTCTATATTTCAAAACTCAGTTTATGTTTCCTTGGGATGGTATTTTTGCCATTGAGATGAAATAAATTGATATATATATGTGCAGAGGTGGGCATCACATAATGTAACAACCTGTTCACCCAGAACCAAAAATGTGAGTGTGCACTTTCAGTGCATGCGACATCAAACACACAGTGTTTATATAGGATAGTTTATATAGGACAGGATAGCGTTGGGGCGTGTGAATGGGCCCAGCCACTGGTCGGAACTACTTGTTCACCCAAACAGGTCTGAACCAGTGGCAGCCCACCTCTGTCTCTGAGCTCAGAAAGTTTTGGTAAACAAAAATGGCACAAAGATAAGAGGATCCCATGTTCCCATAAAATCTCACTGAAAGTTCACAGTAGCACCTGGTGTTTGTCTGGAATGGCTCATCCTTATGATTGCCAAATAGCGAGGCCAAATTTAAGATCCAGTGATAGAACAACTCTTCTTTTTGGACCAAATCTAAATTCTAAGATCCAGAGATCTCTGGAACAATTTCAGTTGGCTACCCTGCTACAAAGTAGGCCTCTGATTTCATTCATTTTCATGATATACCTTCTCCTTAGCTTGTCCTTGGTCTTGCTTCACTAATTCTTATTTAGATTACAAGACAGAAATCTAAATAATTTGGCTACAAAAGCAAAGTATTCAAATTATATATAATCTCCTCCCATGCTTTTTTTTGTAAAACACATTAAGAATTTTACAGTGATTTCAGCTATAAGCAAAGTACTAACCATTACATAAGCAGAAAAACTTAATAAAATGTTGTACTTGCATCATCACTAGGATTCACTTATGAATCCTGAAGATAAAATCTATCATCTCCTTATTGAATTTTTTAATGGGGGGCGGCATTTTCCAAGCCTCCTAGCAGCTTTTTCTATGGTAAATTACCATATTATTAAAATGGTATATTACTATATTATTAAAAGGATCTGTTTTAACCTATTTCTCTCCTTAAAGTTGAATAATTTAACCAATTCTAGAGCAATAGAATTGATTTATACTACTTTTTGCTCTTCAGAAAGTTCAGGTTTTATTAATGAAAGCAAAAGAAGTTCATATTTTTGCAACATAGCTTTACCGTTTGACATGCCTACAGTGAAAATATATCCGGGGGGGGGGTGTTCCTTTTTTTCCACCTGAGGAATCACTTTGAGGTTGATATATTTCCAAAAGCCATAGGATAGTAATAAAGTGGCATTTCAGCAGATGTAAGCAGCAAAATGTTGAGTCTGCTTCAGGGGACATGCTGAGATGCTATTGTTATTCAAAAAGTAAAATGCTTTGCTAAATCGAAGAGAAAAAATCAGTGGGATTCCAGGCACTTCAGAGATAGGATTAGGGAGCTGAATTTGACCTGCATCCTGCCTACTGTGAACCATCATGATTTTACTAGTTTAAAAGGCATGTTTTCCTCACCTCTCTCTTCACTTCAAATAATACTGTACTGATTATTTCTAGCCTAGTTTGTTCACTGTTCACAATTCCTTCCATTCTTGAAGTTCAAAAAAAAAAAAAGAAACTTTTGCCATTGAAGGTTGCAAGGTGAAGTAAACTTTTCAGAGGTGGGTTCCTACCAGTTCGCACCTATTTGGTAGAACTGGTTCGTCAAATCTACCGAACTGGTTAGAAGAGGTTCCACCAGTGGACCTGGAAAGCAGGCCCCACCTACAGAAGAGGTTCCAAATTTTTTTGAAACCCACCACTGGTCCTTGGATATGATTATTCTACACTATCATGCTCATATTTATAAAACTCAGTGCCTCTGTGAAAGGTAAGGATGACTACTGCATTTGTGGTGCAATCAGAACATTGCGTGTGTTGAAGTTGTTTTAACGCAAACCAAAGATGCCTTTTAAAAAACAAGTTTACATCATATTCTTATGCATGCCAGTGCTCTGTGTGAGGTAATTTAAGGTGGTTCCGAAAAGTGTCATCGGCATCTTCATATCCGGTCACATGGGTGGCAAGCCACTCCCATCCAATCACATGGGCAGCAAGCCACTCCCACAAAGGAGGCCACACCCATAGAGTAGGTTCAAACAATTTTTGAAACCCACCACTGAAACTTTTCCCCTGATGCTCTTGACTGCCTAGATCACATAGTTTTCTTAAGTTATTTGCCATTGGCTTTTGAGAAGGAGTGAATGGTTTAGAATTGTCTGACTGGCTTTATGCTTAGATTAGGACTAGAATTCACAGTCTCCTGATTTCTAACAAACCATTGAACCACTACATCAAATTGACTTTCAAATAAATCCCAAGGACCACAATAAATATGGCTACATAAAATAAGAAATCATGCATTGAGTAATTCCTACTTTCAGTTTTTCTGGGGAAACCTTATAACATACTCACCTATTCAATTTGATGCCTGTGACATTAAACAAAAAAAAAGATTCAATGCAGGAATTGGGTCCGATCTTCTATGTAAAGCAAGTGAATCATGTCCTCAGACTAACCTAAGAAAGTGAGCAAAAGAATTTTACGTTAATCTTCAGTAAAAGCAGAATATTGATTAATTGAAGAAACAAGTTCTGCTTTTTCTGATAAAGCCAAGTTCTGAAGTCATTGCAAGGTGTGTTTTAGAATTTGTATCTGACAGATACTGATTAGAAATCACAAGCTTGCTTTCCACTTGACAGTTGCTGTCATTTAACAAAAAGGATGCCTGTCTGAAGTTTCTCCATTGGATCTTTAAAAGGCACCATTAGCATTTATATAATTTAAAAGGCTGCAAGTAGATCAAGATGTCCTGTTTCAGAAGCAACATCTGTTTTAAATAATTGATTTGTTTTGCCATTTTCAAAAGGGCCTGGGAAGAATTGAAGCATCTCAACTTAAGCACTCTTAAGCAGAAACCTGGTTATAATACAGAACTATGGTACTGTTATCTTACTTAGAATTTATGAACTTTTAAACCTACCATTTTACCAAAGTTTAGACCTTCAATTGATCAGAAGTTTCTCTTATTAATGAATAGCTTAACCTCGTATAAAAATTTTCAACTAATGATTGGAATCAAAAGGTTGTTAAGGCCATATATTGTATTCAGACACAGCTTTTAATGATATTTCCCCCCCCCCACTTTACTTAAGAACTGCTGGGCAGTCATATTTTATCTATTTCTTTTTCTTAAGCTATTATTAAACCTTGCCACAGTCCTGTCCTAGAACCCATCTAGGAATTAGTATATACATGGTAGACCTAGTATATTTGGCTTGCAAAAATCTTGATAGCCACCAAGCGGAAGCAAGGACTGGGATCTTTATCAACTCTTTCCATTTATGAGTTAACCAATATTTTGTAAAAGGTAAAAGTAAAGCTTCCCCTCGCACATATGTGCTAGTCATTCCCAACTCCAGGGGGTGGTGCTCATCTCCTTTTCAAAGCTGAAGAGCCAGTGCTGTCTGAAGACATCTCCATGATCATGTTGCCAGCATAACTAAATGCAGAAGATGTACAGAATGTTGTTACCTTCCCATCAAAGGTGGTTCCTATTTGTTTACTTGTGGTTTTACCTGCTTTCAAACTGTTAGGTTGGCAGAATCTGGGACAAGTAACAGGAGCTCACTCCGTTACGTGGTGCTAGGGATTCAAACCGCCAAACTGCCGACCTTTATGATCAACAAGCTCAGTATCTTAGCCACTGAGCCACTATGTAGGCAAGGTCTAATATTTCAGTCTAGTATCTCTATAAAGACCCACTATCTGTGGTTTAAAGAAAAAGGATCACAAACTCCTATTCCTTAGTGACAGATAATTACCATTCATAATTACCAAGTCATTGGCTTTGAGATGTTTCTCAAAGTGGTCTATTATGAGTAGCTTGTTTCTACTGAAACAACAATAATAGTACACAGTACAAAAAATCACTCCAGAGCAGCACACAGATTTAGAGTTGTCTTAAAATTATTACTGTAATGGTAATCAGGGAGATAGTAAATTTTACGTTTGGCATTACTTGTTTGGATTTCTTTTTTATTGCTGTTCATTTATGTTGCTTTTTCTCCTGGAAAATATATCTAAGTACCTTACAAATCCTGACATGATATTACATTACTAAGCAATACATTTTATAACAAGTTCTACAATAAATACTACAAAACCTTGAAGCACTGTGTCCATCACTCTCCCAAGATGCCATGTTGATTATTCTTCTACCCCATCTCTGGCCCCATGTTGTCCCATGGTAAAGTCAAGTTTTCATCCATTTGGCCAAAATCAAAGGGAACGGAACTTTTTTCACCTCAGCAAGAAAGTTATTACTTAACTGTAGAATCTCAATAGAGAATGCTTCTTCCTCTTGCCTCTTTCTGGGGGACCTTTAGCATGAATTCTCTGCCTCCATGGCTTGGTCAGGCAGATTCCATTACAAGTAAGCCATTCTAAAGATATCTAGATCCCAAGCCATTGAACACTTTAGAAATCATAACCTGCGCCAACAAACAAAACAGCAAAAGTTCCTATAGTACTGGTCTAATATGAAAATGTATTCTTTTGGTTAATATTGGAAGAGCTGCATTCTGTACCAGTTGCCATTTCCATGCAGTCTTCAAATGTAACCCTGAATAAGGTAAACTTCAGTAGTTCAAACACATCAAGAATAAGGAAGGTGATCTTGCTAGACATAGGCAAGACCCATTATTTAGACAAAAAGGGTAAAATGTTTTATAATAGCAATAGCATTTAGACTTACATACCGCTTCACAGTGCTTTACAGCTCTCTCTAAGTGGTTTACAGAGTCAGCATATTGCCCCCAACAATCTGGGTCCTCATTTTACCCACCTCGGAAGGATGGAAGGCTGAAGGCTGAGCCTGGTGGGATTTGAACTGCCAAACCTCAGGCAGGCAGCAAACAGCAGAAGTAGCCTACAGTACTGTACTCTAACCACTGCGGCACCATAGCTCAAAGTCCTTAAAAAGGTCATACCTGGAAGCACTTCAGGTAAGCACCTCCCTGATGCACTGAATTATAAAGAAAGGTTGGAGAGACAGCACAGACTTGCAAGACTGATATTGTAGTCATTCTCATTAAAGGTAGTTAGGGTGTTCTTGTGGAGTTGATTTTCTGGTGTAGAAACTATAATGGGGCGAACAAAACAGGAGATGCCAATTGCATGAATGTATTATTGTGACCCTCCAGGAAAAGGCAACAACCACTCTCCCTTATTAAGTCTTATCATATCATATCCAATATAGTCGTCATCCCATGCCCAGATCTTAATGTTGACTGGAAATAATTTAGATAAAACATTTCTTCCATAGCCTTTTATAGGATTTTTGTACTACCTTCTCAATCACCCTCTAGAACATTTTCTGATCTTCCTAATTTTCAAAGACATACTGACTGTTGTGAGATTGGATGACTTACTGTAAATCAGTTTGTTTTTAATGCAGTACATGGTGCACTAGCTGATCTTATCTCTGTTACAATGTGGCTTCTAATGAACACTGAGATTTGTTATATTTATTCATTTTCAAACTCCCATTCATCTTGAAAATCTTAGTCTAAATGTCAGATGCATTGACACACAGTGTGATTTCTGTAAAATTGCTCCTATAATTGTTTTGGAAGTTTCCATTTCTCTATATCATTTTAGTTCTACTGAAAAGCCTTTAGATACTCTTGTATGACAATATCACCTCTTTTGAAAGGGCTTCTGTGCAAATATATATGTAATTTTTGGGAAGCAAGCCACCCCAATGTAGCTACCATTGAAAATAAAGGTATTGTGGGACCAGACTGAGATTACATTGTAGGAAGAAACTCTTGCTTCTATTTGAAAATGCCAAGAGTAAGAGTATCTTCAAATGATGCGGCTGCTACATCACAAGAACTTGGAATGAGAAGAAAAGGATAAGAAAAAGAAGGAAAGGTAAAGATTAAAAGCAGCAAAGAATGCTAGCCAGTTGTTTTTAATCTCTCTTTTGTTAATTTTTATTCTCAGTATGTACTATTCCATGGTTTATTCAGATGACCTAATTCTTTAGATTTTTGCAACAGATAAGCTAAATTTACAAAGCATGCTAAATTAGCATGTGGTTCATGCAGTACACATTTAGGTATAATGTGTCACATGAACATAATCTCGATTATCTTTCCTAGAATTAGTCATTGATTTTGCTAATGTGGCTACTAAGAGACAAACCATGTATGGTTTCTATGTTTTTTGTAACTCTGTTTGTATTTCCCCTCCCTTTTTGAGTTGTGAGCCGCCCTGAGTCCCTTCAGGGAAAAGGGCGGCATACAAATAAATTAAACCATAAACCATAAACCAACCAAATCACCTACTTCAGTACGTTTCTGTACATTTATCACTGTGTGAACAAAGCTAAAATTGGACACTCAAATAAATCAAACAGTCAAATGTTTCAGTCAAATAATGACTGAATATAAGCTATACTATACTCAACACAGTGGTGGGTTGTAGGCAGTACGCCCCGGTATGGGCGTACTGGTGCCTGCCCGGACCACTGGGTACCATTCTGGTAAGGTGCTCCAGAAGGCCCACCTGCCCACCCAAACTCCTTACCTGTATTTGAGCTCTAGAGCGCTTCCGCACATGCGTACAGAGCGCACTGCACCTGCGTAACACTCCGCCTAGTAGCTGGAGCATCACGGAGGTGTTGCAAGATGTAAGAACACATTGTGTGCTGCATGCATGTGCACATGCGCTGTGCACATTCATGTGGTGCATGTTGGGCCCCCTTGCAACTGTACCGGTTGCAACGAGATCTGGAACCTACCACTGACTCAGCAAGTCTTGTATCTAAATAGGACTACAAAGTTCATTAGATAAGCAATGCCAGAGGACTTGAAGTATTCTTGAAAATGAGAACAAAGGAAGAGTATAATTGACCCATAAATCCCCACTTGCACGAAAAAAAATATATTAATCTGTCAAAATCAGATTTTGTGTTGTTCCAAAGTGAATATTGCTATTCTGCTAATCCATAAAAATGGCTCACATTATTCATATGTCTAATTATAGTTGCTATAATTTTATTTTTCATCTGCAGTAAGAAGTGCCAGTGGCTGAATGTGAAAACTATCATTATTTTGGTTTGACACTCCCCTTCCCCCAAAATCCTAGTGGCTGGTGTTGGAGGGAAAATAGTTAAGGAAAAGAAACAGGGTCTGAATGAACAAGTGTCTTTAAAATGTAAAAGCATAGTAAGATAAAGAAAATTCTCTCCAGCCCTTTTACAACCAGTAGCCATGGGAAGCATGTCTATTTTTTTCTGTGTAAAAAAAAAAAAAAAAAAAGCGCAATATGTTGCATTTATGTGTGTGGCTTTATATATATATTCTTTCCAAAGACTGTTACAGTATTTGAATATACATTAATTGTCTGTGTGAGAGAGGGGCTAATGAAGAAAATGTATTTATATATATTGAATGAGAAAATATATTTGTATATACAGTACTATATTATTAAATGAGTACACTGAGTACGAGAGGGAGGGCTGTAGTCTGCCAATCTGGACCAGGTAACCAAGAGGGGTCAGGACTTCAAACAGAGAGTCAGTAGCCTTCTGAACTACTTTCCCAACTGACTTCAGTGTATAGATATATTTTCCAGGTTTTTTTTTCTCAATAGACCTCAAATTTTGCTGTTTGATCTTTTTTTTACTGGCTTATTTCTGCACATCAGATCTGGTTCCCCTGTGTTCCACTTTATTTTTTTGCATTGGGTTGGAATAAAACAAAATTGTTGTGCATGAATAGGACAAAGGCCTATCTAGTGAAATATTTTATTTTTCCAGTGTTTTTAATCAATTTCCTAAGAGAATCTCACAAGCAAGACATGAGCATAATAAAATCTTCATATGCATCCTTTTAATTTGGCTTAGCAAACAACAAATCAGATATTTCTTGGATTTCTTAAGCAAGCATGACCACTATCTTAATTATGTTATATTGAAACAAGGCAACTTCAACTAATCTTTAATTAAACAACTAGGCAACATCTTCTGATCTCTTCAAAGTTCTCTCAGGAGGAAAAGAAAGAGCTCTATAGAAGCTTAGAAGACATCTAGAGCATATCAATTCCATTACATCTGGTGGGGGAAGTAGAATCAAAGATAGCAAATCACAAGTAGACTGACGCTATGCCATGTACAATTTTACAGGCACCTTGATTGGCAACCATAAGTCTAACAGGAGCCAATAAAGCTCATACAGCAGTGATGTTATATTTTATAAGCAAAATATAGAATTCAAGAACCACCCAATTCTACCGCATTCTGAACCATCTACAGCTTCTAAATGCTTTTCAGGGATAGCTCCATGTAAATTATATTAAAGCAACATAACAGTGACCAAGACATGAGTCACCACAAGTAATTATCTTCTCCAATTCAGTAGTGGGTGCAATTGATGCCCGAGTCTTACTGTATCTCTCTGCAAATATCTTCCTAGCCATCACTGTTACCTGCTCTTTGAGCAAGAGGCAAGAATCCGAGAACACACCCAAGTTGAACACCAAGTCTTCCTGGAGAAGTGTTATCCACTTGAAATTTAAGGAAGAATCTATCCAGATCTGAGTATCTCAAAGCACACCCAATCTTACCATAGTTAAATTGAAAGCATATATAGTATTAGTATATACTATTTACACAACATATATATTCTATATTACTATATATAATATTACTTTGTCTCATAACTTATAGTAATTTGTTTGGTAATATAGTATTTACTATATCAAACAAATTGCTAACATTTGATTTCTGGATATATATTAAAGTAATGGCAAATCAACCATGTGTGAAATTTTTTACAAAGTATTCCTAAATTAGTCTATATTAGTTGTACTATTTTGGTATGTAGCATTAGAAAAATGACCATAGCAGCCTAAGCCATCTTTTCTAAGTAGCTTAAAACATGTCTTTTAATATCTTTCAAAAATGTGCAATGAAGCATGAATTCTGAATTCTTTATTATTTCCAGTATTTACTGTCTGGGGAAAAACACATTGGGTAAAGAAACTGAAACATTCTCTGAACTGAAGCAGATTCAATTATATTTTTTTATGTGGCAGAAAAACATTTAACAAATGTATTTGTAAGTTTCTCTGCAGGGGTAGCTTTCAAATGAACTGTCGAAACTAGAGGTAAACTACATGATGGAAAAATTAACAGATGACTGAATGTTGGTAAACAGAATGCATCTTCTGGAAACAGACAAAGGACTATTCACCAAATTACCAATAAATGGCAATTCCTCTAATTATAATAATTTATCAGAATAACAGAGTTGGAAGGAACCCTAACCCTAACTTCCTGCTCAAGTAAATTAGCCCTATACCATTTCAGTTAAATGGTTGTCCAATCTCTTCTTAAAAACCTCAAGTGTTGAAGAATCTACAACTTCAGAAGTTTAATCAGTCATTACACTGATTAATTGTTCTAACAGTCAGGAAAATTCTCCTTAGTTCTAGGTTGGTTCTGTCCTCGATTAGTTTCCAATTTGAGATACATGGTGCTCTCATTTCTGGCAAGGTCTTTTGCATCATCCTACTTGGGCAACTGCTGGCTTCAGTAGTCAAACAATTTTCGGAAAAACAAGGAAGGTTTCACCATGAACAGCTATGAATAACATGGAATCAGATATTCTTTGACAAAAATCAATGTAGATGTAAGAATCTGGAGTTCACAGATGATATAGCATTGCTAGTGCAAACAAATATACAGTATGTTGATTGGGCATGACCACTAGTTTGGAAATAACAACAATGGAACAAAAAAAAAACCCTCAACATATTGCACCAGAATTTCTTATAAAAGATCTCTGGCATCAGTTACTATCTTCATATTACTAATAAGATCCTACAAGGGAGTAGCTTGCACAAGTTCCAGTAAAATGGGATAAAATGCAGGATACACTCTGTTGGTCACATTTGCCAAGGTACTATGCCAAGGCAGCTGCATATCATTTGGAGGAAGAAAAAAGAGGCAGATCATTCAGACCTTGTGTAAAATGTTTTAAAAAGTAATAGTTAAAATTGGAAATTGCTCTAAGCGGCACTGTGGGTAGTAGTTTTGATGGTTTTAAAATAGGATAGGACAAATGTATGGATTGTGCTCTTACTGAGTAAGATAGCTGGTGGATTGCTTGATGATGTCCCATTAAGTCATTTTCAACTTCCAGGAACCACATAGGTAGATTTCTCCATGACAATTTATTCTTTTCATCTGTTCTTTCAAGTCTTCCAATGTGCACTCATTGCCAGGTAACTGAGTCCATCCACCTTGCTGCTGCTCATTCTTTTCTCTTTCCTTCCATCTTTTCCAGCTGATGGCTGTTTAATACCTCCCAAATTACAAGTACCACAGCTCAAATTGCTGCTTCAAGGGAGCAACATTAAAATAGGTTTCTTCTTTAGAGCTAGTAAGATTTCTGCTCCAGTACTTAGAGCCTGTAGATATTCTTGGTCCACCATTATCCTTTCTGAGCTAATAGCAATAGCAATAGCATTTAGACTTATATACCACTTCATAGTACTTTTATAGCCATCTCTTAGCAATTTGCAGAGTCAGCCTATTGCCCCCAACAATCTGGGTCCTCATTTTACCCACCTCGGAAGAACAGAAGGCTGAGTCAAACTTGAGTCTGGTGCTGAACTGCAGCTAGCAGTCATCTGAAGAATCCTGCAGTGCTGCACTCTAATAATCTCAGCTCTATGGCTAATGGGACTCTTCTTCAGTGGGATACATCTGACTCACTAAAGCTGAATATTTGATGAATACTTTGCAATTGCAATCAGTAATGAAGGTGCTAGTTGTCACCTTCAAAGTCCTACATGACTTGAACAGAGTTATCGGAAGGATCATCCTTCCTGGTTTCATTTACCTGTCCCACCAGAGCAGGGAGTCAGGGAATGTTGAGAGTCCCTTCTTCTAAGGTAAGGAAGTATATCTGGGGGGAACCCAGAAGAAGGGTCTTCTCCATGGTGACTCCCTCCCTTTGGAACATTATCTCTGTGAGATTAGATTGGCCTCCATACTGGCATTCTTTCACAAGGCCCTAAAGATCTGGGTTTTGCCAATGGAGGTAACCCAAGTAGGATAGAACCTATCAAGTGACTTGTTTGATTCATTATTATCACCAGGAGGATGAGTGATTTTTGTTTTTTATTGTTTGTATATTTGGTGTTTATTTTTGTAGGATGCCCAGAGTCACTTAGTGAGTGGTCATACAATTTTTTTTAAAAAATAAATAAATTTGTGGAGCCAAATAGTTTTAGAACAGAACAGGACAAAATCAGAAAAATGAGTTTCCTGGCTCGGTCCTACATTTAAATCAGTAGGACTGTTTGTAGTTATAAAACAAGACTTGCAGAATGAAACGCAAAGAAAGATCAATAACCGTATTCAGAAAATTTTCACCTTCTCATGATTAAACTTAGGTTGGCATCATAACTCTTTGTTGAAAACCTGTAACTTATACCCAGCAATTTTCTTGTGTTTGACACAGCAAATATGAACTTGAGAACTCTACCGTGCACACAAGTTGGAATACTGAACAAGATTAATACTTCTTATTTTTTCTTCCCATTTCAAAGGAAAATAAATAAGACCTGGGCAATCAGAATGTGACATAGAGCTGTTTTTTCTTCTCACAATATTAATTATGTGTGAATGATTTCTCACATTGTGCAGCTGTGTTATGTTCTTTTATGAACTAGTCAATCCAGAGGGAATAAGAAACAAACGCTATAATAGCCAAACATAAATCCCAGACAATAATATTCAAAATTCTAACAAGATCTATAGATTATTAATGTATGTGAACAAATGCTGAACTTTTACACATTTTTGGAAGAAGAATGATTCATCTGCTTAACTATTTCTCAAGTGTAAAGTTTAAAACGAAATTAAGTTTAAAATGAAATTAATAAGCTTAAAATGAAATTAATGAAAGCAGTGATAGAAAAATAGCATTTTTTCTGCTTTCTAAGCAGAAAAAGCACTAAGAGCATATCAGGTATTATAGGAAAATACTCTATAATTTTTACAATGGAAAAGACATATATGCAGACAAAAAGCTTTAAAGTGAATTACTGTATTCCTAAATGTTTTTCCCCAATCTGTTTTCTGGTGATTTTTTTTAAATTCTTAGATGGTAGCATCATAAATCCACACAAAAATTTACCAAATTACCAATATTCCAAAATGATTTTTAGATTAGATCAGGACTGTCATACTTCCAGCCCGCAGGTCGAATGCATCACATGCTGGCCACTGCCACACCCCATTTAGCAAAGGGGGGGAAATCCTGATATGTCATGTGATGCCACCCTGACAACGTGACTTTGACACCCCTGAATTAGATGATATATTAAGTAAAATAGCAAAAGGGGAACTATGTGATTTGAGAGAAAGATCTCAAATATGGGGCATTCTACAATTTCAGAACTATACATATGGAATTCTAGCATTAAAACCAAAAATATTCTTCCATGATTTATAAAGTTGAATTTCTGAGTTAGATTACTGTCAATTTTATATACAGAAAAATGTTGGTGCTCTTCTTGAGTTTCTCTTCCCACACACATTTATGGCCAGGGAAGAAAGGGTGTTGAATTTCTTTCTAATTTCCTAAATTTAAGACTATTCCTAAATAAGGACCCAAATTTTAGAATAGATAACTAATATTGATTTTGACAATATTGTGTTTAAAGCACGTTTCTCCAGCTCTACATATAGTTACCAAGGCCTTCCTGCAGCAAAACAGATGCTCTACATTG
Organism: Thamnophis sirtalis; assembly: GCF_051295495.1. Taxonomy (NCBI): domain Eukaryota; kingdom Metazoa; phylum Chordata; class Lepidosauria; order Squamata; family Natricidae; genus Thamnophis; species Thamnophis sirtalis. The sequence continues at coordinate 25,306,671 of NW_028261391.1, forward strand.
AGCTACATCTTCCCTTTGTAATCTTCTGGCTTAATCAAGGATCAGTTCAAGTGAAACAGTTTCCCATTATTTAATTTTCCATTAAATATGTATGTCACCAAGTGTGGAATATTCACCTGGTTAATGGGCTTCAATAAATTTTCCCATTTGTTTATCCATTCGTTAATTCGTTTGTTCATTAGATGTAGATTGTATAACTGACTTAATTCCATGAGGATTCAGGTCTGTAATGGGGAATTCTTAGCCTATTGCCAAAATCATCATCACGTAGACAAAGCAAGGCAGTTTTGTTCATATAACATCAATTAGCAGTAATTTGCTACAGGTCAGAGGTGGTATTCAGCTGGTTCTCTCCAGTTTGGGCGAACCTGTAGCAGCAACTGCAGGAGTTCCGCCCACCCACCCTGATGCAATGCACAAGCACTGCACATGTGCAGAAGGTGGTGTGCACGCACAGACAAGTGTTCACACTCACAGTTGAGAATCGGTTAGGAAGGTAAGTGAATCCCAGCTCAGCTATGGTTATTCTCATTTAGTGACCACATTTGGGACTGGGAAATTGGTCATTAAGTAAAGTTGTCTCTAAGTGAAACTACAACAGTGCTTATGATCTTACTTCAGTTTTTGTTTTCTTTACAGATTCACAAAGCTCATAAATGCAGGGGGTGGTTGTAAGGTTACTTTTTCATCACCATTATTTTATATGTTCAGTTTGTTTTGCAAAGTTATTTGGTGAAACAAATATTCTTTAAAGAGTGTGAAAATACTTTTCTATGAAATGAGGCATCTTTTCTATGAACCAAGTCCATCTAGAAAGAAGAACTGTAAAGGGTGTTGAAACTGACAGAAATGATAACCATACGAGGTACATATTAGAGCCCCCAACTCTGTTAGGTGCACATAATAGGCTGTGGAAACAAGGTGCCAGTTTAGAAAAGAAAATTGCATGTTACTTGTGATAAAGCATTCCAATTTTGACACTTCCTGTTCCCATTCATAAAAAGACGTAGGGTATGTCTTTCAGAAAATCGTTGCACCTCATTTGAATAAAATACGTTTCCTTGGACAATAGGGCTGAGCAAACTGAAAGTCTTCGGTATTTTACAAGATAAATGACTTTGTGGAGGGAAAATTGCCTCAGCGGTCAAGGAAACCCTAGGGCAAACAGTTCAGTCTGCTCTAATCCTCTGTTTAATGGGATGAAGGGAAAATGAGTAATTGTCATTTCCTGCATGTCATGAGGAAACTGGCGTGGCAGGAAGACAGTCCAACTTTGATGTTAGTTTTATGACAGGATGTCTTAGTGGTTTTTCAGAAACTGAAAGAAAGTTGAAAATATAGGTAAATTTCCAGTTTGTAGCATTTAAGAAAGGGAGCACTGGCATTTACTGATTAAAAGGGAAAAAAATCTTTCAGTAATTTACAAATTAGTATGTTTATGTATGCACTTGGTTTAAAGAAGATAAAATATTAATGGAAAATGAAATAATGGCCAGAATTCAGTTAGCTTTAATTTGTTATCGTCCAGATTTTATATGCAACATACATAACATAACATGATGTAATGTAACATAACATCTTAATAGCATAGCATACCACAGGACAGCATAGCATAGCAACAAACATAACATAACAACATAACATAACACTCCCATGGGTGGGATGTCCTGGCAGGTTTTCTTCTCTTGAGTATTATGTTCTCTTCATTTGCATGCTTCAGGGATAATCGGGATTCATAATTGTCACCATTTGAAAATTTTTGCAAAAGAGCAAAAAGAGTGGTTTTTGAGGGGTAGACTCCCCTATTCATTGCAGGTTAGCAGAGTTGTAGCACTTTGCCAATGACATTAAAGATAGAAAATCTGAGTCATGCTCTGATAATTCTGAGGAACGTCCCATGTCTGCGAACAAGAAACGTTACTATAATGATAGAGCAAAATTACCATATTGAAAAGCCCATTGCAAGGTGTGTGCAGAGTGGTATAATGAGGCCCCTAGGAATTCTGTCTGGTGTCAAATAAAGCCCCCTCATGGGCAGTACCATGTGACTAGCAGTGGGTTGACACTTTTGAAATGAATGAAGATTTAATAACATTTAACATTTAATTGTATCCTTGTTCTTGGTCAGCTCGGTAGAACTGGTTTTAAGCTCTAAAACTATATATATAGTTTTATATATAAAATTAAAATAATGTAGAGTCTGTCCTATTCACCCACTTATTGTCCTTTAAATGGCATGCCAAGGACCAGATTCTAATAAGAGGGTGAATAGGACAGACTCTGCATTATTTTAATTTTAATTTAATAAAATTAATTACTATGGTGTATTTAATAATTTTCTCTTTTGCCCTGTTAACAGTTATGAAGAGGTGGAATATTGGAGAAGCAACTTCATTAGCTCCAGAGGTTTGTAGTACAGCATAAATTTCTGGAACCTCGGGCGGTGCAGTTCTGCTCTGACTGGGAATGGATTCAAAAGGTGGAAGAGACACCTCTTCCCACACAAAATGGATGGAGGTCTTTAACTATGCACTCATATTAGGAAAGTGCATTATGCAATCATGAGGGAGAAAACCAGTGACTCACTGCCTGTGGATTGCCTATTTTTTTATTGGTCCCTTTGAAAGTGTGACTCCAGGCAACTAATTGGACAAGTCCCTGCAGTTTTCTTAACAAGATTTTTCAGAAGTAGTTTGCTATTGTCTGCTTCCTAGGACAGAGAGAAAGTGGCTGTCCCAAGGTCACCAGGCTGTTATCTTGATGACTTAATCACTATATAAACCTGGCATAAAATTGGAAGTAAAACTGTAATATTTTCAGTGCCCAGTCAAAAATCTTCTATTTACCCAGCCATTTATCTGTCTCTTAGATTATTATTATTATTATTATCACAATTGTATCACAGCGGCCAGTTGTTTTGCCAGATTTGTCATTGATTACTAGTCGGGGTCCATCCAGGGGCCTAGGACAAACCACTGCTGGTTTGTGCCATAATCGTTGAATTTTGATTTTTAAATCCTGGTATTACGCGATTTTTTCATGTTCTTTCTCGTCAACCCTACTATCACCTGGTATTGCAATGTCTATGATTGTAACCTTATTTTTCTCAACCAGTATGATGTACGGTGTATTATGCACCAGTATTTTGTCCGTTTGTATACGAAAATCCCATAAGATCTTGACCATCTGATTTTCGGTGACTTTTTTAGGCTTATGTTCCCACCAGTTTGTTGTTGTTTTAATATTATAATTTTTGCACAATTTCCAGTGGATTATTTGTGCTACTGAATTGTGCCGCAATTTATAATCAGTCTGCGTGATTTTTTTACAGCAGCTGAGTATGTGATCAACAGTTTCATCAACTTCTTTGCAAAGTCTGCATTTGGCATCTGTCTGTATCTTAGATTATTATTATTATTATCAACAACAGAATTGTATCACAGCGGCCAGTTGTTTCGCCGGATTTGGCATTGATTACTAGTCGGGCCTCATCCAGGGGCCTAGGACGTCATAACGTATTTTCGTAATATATGACTAGAAAACTTCACCATGGTAGCTTTTGTTGAGCCCTATTTTAATGCCTTGGCACTTTATTTTAACACTACTTACCTCAAAAGCTGTAACTATCTTAAACACTGATTTGCCAGATTTGAGTGGCTACAGCAGAGAAATACATTGTGATCCTTCAAATATTTGCTGCCAGCATAGCTAATGGAAGTGGAAGGAACTTGGGAGTTGTATGTTATCAAATTTTAATTGCAAATGAAGGTTCCTGGGTTCTTCCTCTAGCCTACATTTCTAGCTATATTGCTAGAGTCCACTGGGCTTTGCTGGCATATTAACTTAAATTAACTATTGAGTCATTGGTGTTCTCTAAGCTTTGTTGTTTGCTTGCAGACATTTCATTACCCAAGTAGGTAACATTATCAGTGCATTAACATCATCAGTGCATCTCTTCTATAGATTTAAACAAGTAGTAACAATATATCATGGAATAGTAAGAACAATGGAGCCTCCGTTTCTGATGGATCCCTTCCCATCACTCTGAAATGCCCCTCACAAGATTCAGCAGGATAAACAACAACAATTTTTGCTTATAGCCAGAGCAACATGTTGTTTTGTGATCAGATGCAGTAGGGTTAGCAAATTTAAATAAAAGTGCAGATTTATTTTTATGAAAACTAAATTACAACCACATGTTTAAACCTTGCATTGCTAAAGGATGCAAAGTGTTTCTTTGCCACAAAAAACAAATAAAGTAGTGACCTCTTTTTTTGGCTAGTGCTAGTGCTCCACAACTTCTATTGTTGTCCAATGAAAATAAGACTCTCCATTTCTCTTTCAAGATCTCACTGTGACAAGTGTCAAAAGTAAGATTAAAAGTGGCAATGGAAAGTGATAGTTATTATTATATTGTGACAGCTTCTCTTTCCATTCTATAACTAAATCGCAACTTGAAATGTTTGTAATGTGTATTTTCTTTGCCTAAAAGACAACTAGAATCTGCTTGGAAACCCCAACTCCCTACGGTGTTCTCCTTCTAGCAAAGAAGAAGAGCTCCCTACAATGAGAAGCACCTAAGTAAGAAGAGGTTAATTTTCATTACTCAGTTGATAAATTTTAAAAAGGTAGCACTAAACACATATATAAACTAAGATTGCTTTTATCGATTTTGATGAGATGGTCAATGAATTATGGCATCTTTAAATATAAGATTATTACGCAAGGTAACTGTAATGGCAATTCAACAGTAGAGATATATTTTCACTGGATGTAAGTTCACATGCCAGAATGATGATTATGTATCTCAGGTGAGTGGTATCTTGAACTGACATCAATAATTCTTCCATTATCTGATTCTGGATCCATATAGTCTATGTGTTCATCATTATAATTAGCTTCTATGAATACCTGCTGAGCACTTAACGTTGTTTTGAGATCTTTCTAAAGCTATGTCCTCAAGACACACTGTTCTAATCTGCCAAGATGCTTGAAGGGAGGTTCACTGTAGTTTAATTGGTGTATCAGAAGCAAACAGAGAATAATAAAACACAAAGTAAGTTCTTAACTTTATATCTCATAGTTTGGTTCAGAAGCTCAAAGCAGCACACATAGGGCTTCCTTCTCCTATTTCCCCTCTCACCAAAATCTCCTCTGGGAGGTAGGCTGAACAAAGGGAGAGTGATGGGACTTCAACTATGACCTTCCATGGCTGAGGATAGACTTGAATCTTGTTAGATCGGCAGTATGAAACAACGGAGGCTTCTGAGGTAACAGTAACTGTTTATTGCAACAAGAACGAACAGCAACAGTAACTGTGAGTAACTGTGAGTAAACCGGATAGCCTCCGGAGTTGTGCAGCCTTTTATACTCGGCTGTCAAACTGTTAAACCAATCGCCTCGCATATGACAGCCCGGCAACCGGCAGGCGCGTCTGATTACGAGCTGTCATTCGTAAGTGTGAGGACTTACGAGGCTATTCAACAAATCTGGGTCTCATTTAACACTTCTGTTTCAGTCACACAAAACTATGATAGGGTTTATTTAAACCTCACCATCCCCTCTTATTCTGAAATAGATCATTAAATCGATATATGCAGAAGGAAAAGAGGCAATTGTACCCTCCCATCTATGGATGCAACGCACTGCCCTCATTTTATTTTCCTTTGGCAGCTATCCACCTGTCTCTTCCCTTTTTACATCTTTATATATAGGGCTTATTTTACATAATTACTCATTTTTCCATATGATTTTTGTACTGTTTTATACAATCACACAGAACTTCAAATCAGTCTTTGCAAGTATGTGCCGTACTCTTAGCAAGATTTTTGGAAGTCTTCTTCCCAGAGCTGAGAGAGAAACTGCTTCACAAAGCCACTAAGCAACTTTGTGTGTAAGCAGGACCAGAACTCATGGTCTGTCTGGGTTTTATTCTGGTACCTTTAGCCACTAGCCATACTGGCTGGATGTCATCTTGTTAACCACCTTGAAAGCTGTGAAGCCATAATAAGTGGCTAGAAGGGAACTCCAAGAATTTTGGCAGCAAAAATGTCTCCTTTTTTCTTATTTCATCTTTTGAAATGTCAGTGAAATGACTAGAGAACCCTTGCAATATAAAGTGTTCATTTTGTCACAGAATTATGGGAGTCTCTGCATGTAGTTTTGTATCTGTAGCTTTTCCAAATGTAAAGAATGCTTCACTCTCTTAACAAACATCATGTGCACGTTGTATAGACATGTTTATTGGGTCCACTTGGTGATATCATCCTAAGGGAACTCAGAAATCTGATTATGAGTCCTCCATCACCAAACACATAACCAAAATGAACCGTTGGTGGGCAAAGGCGAAAGAGCCAGAATCCCAGCTTCTCTAGAAAATCTGCAGTAGCATTTCCAGCTAAACTTTGAGTCAGACGAATGAGGCTATTGCTGGTTCACATGCCTATGAATAGTTCTAATGTCTGGAATTGAGTAAACAGCCTGTACTGAGTAGTGTTGCACTCCTACTGAAGGTGAAAGAACATAAACTGGAAGTGCTTCTTGATTCAGTGTTCAGTTATCACCAAAATGCCAAGTGTTATCAGTAATACAGAATGCCTTTTCCCATGTACATCTTGTCCTTTAGATGTTCGGGGAATGATAGCTTAACCTCAGTCAAAGATGCCTTTCTAAAACATTATTATAATGCAAGTCAAAATTTATGTGGAACTGCCCTCAAAAACAATCCTTCCCCAAATTACAGTTCCTGCTAAATAAGTATAGTAGGATATTGATAAAACAACTATCAGTGAAGATAAAGTGTCAATCAAGAAGCTGCAGTGATTACTTATTTGTTCATAAGCTGAATTTCAGGTAATGGAGCTCCAAAACAGCTTGATACATTGCCATTGAAATAACTTTTCTCCTTAAATCAGCTTGTTTGTATTCCCAGAACTGAAAATGAGGCATATTTTGTTTTTCCAGGAATAGATTAAATGTCATGGCAATCTTGACATGACATTTTGATGCTGAACTAAGATTTACCTGTTTTACTGAGCATTTGTGGAGTTACTAGGTTCCATTAATGAGATGAAACCATTTTGTGGTTTCCACCCTTATCACTCTGTTTGTTGTTTTGGAACTTTTAACATGGCTGGTACGTTTCTATGAAGGCAAGGTATACACTGATTTGACAAAGTAAATAAAAATACAGAATTGGCTGATTAAAACTTCAGCATCTTCCATTTCATTTCCCAAGACAGCAGTTGTAAAGGGAAGAAGGTTTCATCCCCTAATCTTGCACAAAGTGGCAATGGAAGGTCAAGACCCTTTCCCCCATTTATTTGGGGAAATGTTAATCACATTTAAGAAACCACCAGAGAATTACCTGAACTGTACTTGAGTTCCTTAAAAATGCATGAGTTCCAGTCAAAAAGAATCTGCTTGGAAGTACTCTATTAATAGATTTAATCAGAAGAAAAATATTTTCTTATTGCATAAACCATTACATTAATACAGCCGGCAATCCTTGCTGTTTCCGAAACTGATGGTCTGAGAAGGTCCAATGTCTAACTCTGAACCCACCCACCAGCAACAGTAAAATCCCCAAGATGCATCAGGATTTGTAAGCCTGAGGCAAGAACATTTTAGAAGCTTCCTTTACCCATGAAGAGTTTATGCTTAATATGATATAACGATGCATTGCTTAGGAACTATATCAAGCTGCTATATCCCAAATCCTTATCACCCAGACCAGTATAAAACAAAAAAATAACTTAGTGAATGTTTTTAGAGAACGATTGGGCCATAACCAACAGAAACAAACCCATACTTCCTTGGTTACCTTGGAGACCATATATTGTGAGTTATACTGGCAAGTAGCAGAAGCTTGGTATGGATAATTATTGTATTCATTTAGGAAAATATCATTTCTGCTTTTCATCTACTAGATGCCCAAAGCAGTGAAAATTTTAATTTAAAAGAAAAAAAAAAGAAAGACCACATATATTTTAAAAAAAGAACTAAAGTAAGATGAAAAATGCTCAAAAGCTAGCATGGGAAACAATTTAATAAATGGGTAAATAAATTCCCTCCAGGAATAAGAGAGAAAATACTATTTCAGTGATGTAGCACACATTTTGCATGTCAAAATGCCAAACTTCAATCCTGGGATCATCAGATAGGATTGGCAGAAACTACTGTTTCAAAAATGTGTGGAACTGACTTCTATAAATCTAGATGATGATCCATTAACTTTTGACTTATTTATTTGTTCATATATTGTCTTTTACCTGGTTATCAATGTAAGCTCTTTCTTGAAGTGCACAAAATTCTGAATAATAAATCAAGTACATAGGCTTGACTGTACAATATACTAAACTGCAAATAATCCAGCCGAGATTAAAACTGACTTTAATCCTTGTTTGTAAATGCATGTATTAGGTGTTCACCTAACTTGGTTAAACACAGGTGAATACTACTTAATCAAGGGTTGGGAAACTAGTCCCTGGACCAAATCCAGTTTATTGCATGTTTTATACAGCCCAGGCTAAGAATGAGAAGGTGGATAGTATATTGCCATACTAAGCCTCAACTATGAGCAAAAAACAGGCAGAGGACCATGGCATCTTGCAGCTGTGACCTATTATCAGCCTCTACTATCAAGCTATTATCAGAAAGGACCCTCCCTTGTTCCATGTATATTAAAAGTGAGGGAGAAGATAAGTGCTTCTGCAGTATTGCAGCTAACTCTGTCAATGGATAGGAGTTTGATCCTGATTGGCTCAAGGTTGAATCAGCCTTCCTTCCGAGATCAGCAAAATGAGGATCCAGATTGCTGGGGGGCAATATGCTTAGAGCATTTAAAGCACTAAGAAGTGGTATATAAGTGCTAATGCTATAAGGGTAGTATTAGTACTAATGACTTGGGTTTCTTGTCTGGAGTATGTCGAAGGGCTGCTAGACAGGCTGGCTCCATCCAATGGCTATCATGCCTGTGGACCTGCCAGTCATCCTCACAGAGGTGGAGAAGGGTGGAGTCTGACCTTTACAAAAAAAAGTTTGCTGATCCCCATTCAAATAAAACTTCTTTCTATATTCCTACAGAGGTTTCACATGCAATTTCCCAAATATGAACACAATGTAATAGAGAGGATTACTCCTGTAAAATAAGGCAAAGCATATTTTATAGAATCCCTACCCTAAGGCCACAAAAGAAGGTGATAATAGATAAATGTCTGTACAAAGAGAAGAATCAAAAATCTGTGTTAGAACTCCTTTCAGAAACTCAAACTAAATATATCATTGTAATTTAGAGAGAGTACAACTGTGACTTTATCTGACCTTTTCAAGAACCTTTATAACATTAAGACCTGGCATGTGAGTTTTCTTTCTGTTTCCTTAGTTTCTAAGGCGATTAAATAGGAGGCTAGGAACCTGAAACATAAATTGCTTTTGGATTTTCTCTAGGTGAAGAGGAAGTATGCACTTTTAAAATTAGAATGAAGATGGTCTAATCCAATTTGTCCAATCAACCCGGTCAAATATAAGGCCACAAGTGGAGACTTTTTTCTTAAAATCTTTTATATTGTGTATTTAAGTGGCAGTAACATTAGTTCTGTTTCTGGCAATAATGTGCATTTCTCAAATAGACAAAAAGGAAGCTAGAAAAACCCAATTTTGTTCTTTTTACAGCTTTCTAAAAGGGGAGGAAAATGAAATAATGAAAGCAAAGTTAATACTTGTAGGTCTTCTCCTTCAACCACAGAAAAATATGATTGGAGAAGGGGAAGGTTTTCTGCCCCAAATTCATCGCCTCTTACATTATGTAGCCCACAAAAAAACTTAGTGGAATAGGTGTTTGGTTCAAATTGAGTTCCGGATAGATGATAGATAGATAGATAGATAGATAGATAGATAGATAGATAGATAGATAGATAGATAGATAGATAGATAGATAGATAGATAGATAGATAGATAGATATGAGAGAGAGAGAGAGAGAGAGAGAGAGAGAGAGAGAGAGAGAGAGAGAGAGAGAGAGACAGACAGACAGACAGACAGACAGACAGACAGACAGACAGACGTATAATAGACATAGTTAGGTAGACAGACAGATAAACAGAGAGATAGATAGACAGACAGACAGATAGACAGACAGATAGACAGACAGACAAACAGATATTAAAACTAGAAGAGCCATATCTGGGCTGCAGAAATTCAGACAATCACTAGATTTTCACAGCCCAGATATGGTGGCTTCAGACAAACGTAGTTAGGACACAGTATCTACAGTGCATGGAGGGGAAATCCACCTATTTATTGCAATTACTTGTGACTTTAATTTGAGCAGGTAGACAGCAAACAGAAGCAAACACATTGGGGATTAATAGAAGCAGCCTGCAGGTGCATGATCTGGTTTCAGAGTTCACAAAAAGCTACCGTAACTATCATTATATATGCTAAAATTCCAGTTGTTAGGAATCATAGGTTATATTCTTCTTTTGAATAAACATATTGATATATCTTTTATTTCTAGACCACAAATGAGCTTGCTAAAAGCTAGCTTAGCTTTTTGTGTTTCACTTTACTGAAAGAACAAATCTGGTCTTTATATCTGCAGCCAACTGCATGTAAAAGTACTGGTTTTTCAGTAATGAAAGATATTATACACCAAGACAATAATTCCAAATATTTTATAAAGTTCTTTATTATTAGAAGCTGAACTATTGAAGGAAATACTCAGAATGTGTTTGGCAATTTTTATAGTTAAAATACAAATTTATGGTTAAGATACAAATTAACCGTGAGCAGATGACACCAAGCTAGCAGGAATATCCAACTCCGGAAATAAGGTTCTACATTTAGGCAAGAAAAATGAAATGCACAGGTACAGTATAGGTGGTACCTTGCTTAATAGTGGTGACTGTGAGAGGGATCTTGGAGTCCTATAGTGGACAATCACTTAAATATGAGCCAACAGTGTGCAGCAGCTGCCAAAAAAGCCAACATAGTTCTAGGCTGCATAGACAGAGGGATAGAATCAAGATCACATGAAGTGTTAATACCACTTTATAATGCCTTGGTAAGGCCACACTTGGAATATTGCATTCAATTTTGTTTGCCACAATGTAAAAAATATGTAGAGAAGAGCACCAAAGATGATTAGGAGCTCAAGGAAAAAACATACAAAGAACGGTTGCAAGAACTGGGTATATCTAGTTTAATGAAAAGAAGGACTAGGGGTGACATGATAGCAGTGTTCCAATATTTCAGGATTGTCACAAAGAAGAAGAAGTCAAGTTATTCTTTAAAGCACCTAAAGGCAGGACAAGAAGCAATGGGTGGAAACTAATCAAGAAGAGAAGCGACTTAGAACTGAGGAAAAAATTCCTGGCAGTTAGAACAATTCATCAGTGGAACAACTTACCTCTAGAAGTTGTGAATGCTCTAACACTGGAAGTTTTTAAGAAGAGATTGGACAACCATTTGTCTGAAATGGTATAGGGTGCAAGAAAAATTTATCAGTTTTCTTTGTTTGTTACTCAATAAATAGAGCTTTTCAATTTTTAAATCACATTTATAAGAATTTTGATATGTAATTTTCCCAATATATATAATCTTTAAAATAATTTATCTAAAACTTTAGAATTTGTAAAGTAGTACCATGAAGATCTGAATACTCGCTAATACAAAATTTGGAAAAGTGTACATTTGTAAGAAGAAATCATAGTTACAGAACAATCATTTCTGGCTTAGAAATTCAACTACAGATAATTCACATTTAAACCAGACACTCTACACAGTCATGTATTTTTCCAACCCCCAAAACAAAGACATCTAACATTAAAAAGGGAACATCCTATTTAGTTTAAGTCATTTGGTGATAAGTCTTTTGCTAAAATCACATATACAACCTTTGTCTCTAAACATTTTGAATTATGGCATGAATATTTGAAGGGGTGGAGAGAGTTTTTGAAAGATCAAAATTAAATAAGGAATGTAAGAAAAATATCACTGCATATACAGTTGCTTAAGAAATCGTATACATGAAAGTATACATATACCTTTTGGATGAAGAGAGGTTTTTCTTGTTTGGGTTTTTTAAAATCAAAATATTATGTTTCATGAAAGTATTAAAATTGTTAGCATTTAATTTTTTTGTTTGTTACACATTAATTCTAAATATCAATTTGGACTATCTCAAGATGTAATTTCCATAGAAATTCCCTGAAAAGGCAACATGATATAGATTTATAAATTATCAGCACTACCATTTTTGTCTTAAGTAGAGACAAAACCTGTAACATTCAATGTTATGACAGAAAAAAAAATCAATTTTAACTCTGACCCCAACTGACACTCTTTTCTAATTAAATGGTGGGAAAGTTGTAGGAAGATTCAACAAGATCTTAGGTGAAAGTTAAATCAACTGGGGTAGGAGACATCTCTTAATTTACCTATATTATCTAGCTCAATTTTTATTCTAAATAAGAAGGTATTATTGTTTGCTCCATAAAAAAGCAAAGAAGAATCTATATGTAATAACACAATCTGGCAGCAAATATTGCATTTCTAGCTTTGCTGGACCTGGGTTTATATTTATAATCTTCCTTCAGCTGTGAACATCAAGATAATAAACATAATATTTCATGTCATGTGTTCTTGGCTTCAACTAAGTCCTTGAAGAGGGGATCAATTTATTTTCCAAAGAACCAGAAGGCAAGACAAGAAACAATGGAGGGAAACTATTCAATGAGAGATGCAACCTGGAATTAGGGGAAAACTTCCTAACAATGAGGACAATTAACCAGTGGAACAGCTTACCTTTAGAAGTTTTAGGTGCTTCATTACTTGAGATTTTTAAGAAGACACCAGACAGCTGCCTGTCAGAAATGAACATAGAGTCTCCTTCTTCAACAGGGGGTTGGATTAGAAGACCTTCAAGATCCCTAAATAGCTCTAGTCTGATTGATTGATTGATTGATTGATTGATTGACTAATATATGTCCTTCATTTCAATATAATCATGGGAAGAAAAAAGAACCTCTTGCTGGAAGAGGTGGTTAAAATCTAACAACAGATTCCTAGAAGCTGAGAGAGTTTACATTTTCAACAAAGAATAAAATAATGCCATCTCTTATTATCTTTTTTAAAAGATAGCCATTCAACCAACTATTTAATTATGTGATTGGGGAATTCAAGACACTGAAGTTCAAGCATTCTTAGAAGAGGCTACAAAAAGATACTATGCACATCCTGACCTAGGAGTAACCTCTGCTGAATTCTTGGGGAAGTAAATGTGGGTAAGATTGTGAGGAGGAGGTGAAAGAAGAAGGCTGAAAGAATACAGCATGTTCACGGTACATGCAAGATGTTTAAGAAAGAATAGCAAGAATCATGCTATCATTCTCTCAGAGTTCAGTAACAATTTGTCACACATCCTCTTACTTCTGTCGAAAGGTTGACCTTTAGTTTATGTCAGCCCCTGTTACAATGGGTATAACAGATGGCAATGAGGAACTTCAGGCTTTGTGAAAACAGGGCAAGAGGGAAGAGAGCTTAAAAACTACACAGTGACAGCTGAGCACTTTAAAAGAATGAATAAATTGTTCCTGGAATTTCTCACTGAAAGCAGGCTGAGTAGCTAACTACAAATGTGCACAAAGAAAGTGCCAGCCACTGTAAAAAAAAATTAATAATAATTACATTGAACAGAGAAGGTTGGAGAGTATGTATTTCTCCCTAATTGATGCAGCCATTATTTTTTGCTCCAAATTACCCCTACATGAATTTCTTCCAGAGGATGTCACATCTCCATTTGTGAAACGCATTTGGCACCAACCAATGGAGGAGAAAGAAAAATGGGAAGCAGACAATTTTGTAGAAGCAACTGTAGGAAGGAAACAATTGCTACGTCATTGCTTAAAATTACCTCAATCCCCTTCTTAGTTACGTTTCTACATAACATGTAGTCTAACATTCAATTGAAAGGGATTTACTTTTGCAAGTACTCACTGAGTAAGCTACAGCTTTCCTAGTTCTGGATCAGGTACTTATGAAAGTATATTTTAATTGACATTGCATTTTCAGTATAACAGAGTTGGAAGGGATCTTGGAGGTCTCTAGTCCAACCTCCTGTTCAGGCAGGAATTCATATACCATTTCAGATGAATTGTTATCCAATCTCTTCTTAAAAACCTTTAGTATTTTATTGTACACTGCCCTGAAGTAAGAGTAGGATGTTTCAAATAAACAAATGAACATTATAGGTTTAGACCCAAATGAATTTGACATTCCAATGGGATGAGACGTCTTAATCTTAATCTAGCATGTATTCATTTATTTATTAAATTTATATGCTCCTCGTTTCTTATCAAGCACTTCTAGGCAGCTCTAACTACTGAACAATTCTGGCACCAGAGGAGGAAGAAAATTAATTATTTCAGGTTCAATAAGGAATAGAATGCCTCTTGAGTTTTGTGATTAGACAATTTGGCAGGAATAAACATTGTTCCAAGACAATACAAATGCAGCACATGCAAAATTAAGGATCCTAGTCATGCTGATTTGATGCATGTATTTGGGTCTCAACACTTTAGGCACATATTTTAATCATGTGGCCTGTGTTTGAATATCACAATGCTTCTTTGTTATATACTTTATTCATTAAACATGAAACTCAGTCAACTGAACATTCAAAAATACATCACAAATACCATTGATTGGTGCTAATGGTTGATACAAGTTGCTGCCAGAATCCTAGGTATCAACCAAGTACCTTCTTAAAATATACAATGTTCTGAGTAGCACAGTTTTTTGCAGTTCCGCTGATGTTATGGCAGGAAGCTGCAATTTGTTGATGTATCTCATAAAATTCTTGGACATGGTACCAAGCGCCCCAATAACAATGGGTTATTTCATGTTTCATCCATAATTGCATAGTTTCGATAGCCAGGTGGTGGTATTTTTGTGATTATTTTCCAGTTCTTTTTCTTTGACTCTGGCATCCTGGTACTGCAATGTCAATAAATGGTATGTTTTGCTTTTCAATAACTGTGATATCTGGCATGTTGTGTCCCAAATGATGATCCCTCTGTATTCAAAAGTCCCACAAGATCTTCACCTTCTCATTTTCGGTAGCGTTTTCCATTTTATGTTTCCATGACTTTCTGGATACAGATTACTTTATCAACTCGGTCATTCTAGCTTTGTAATCGGTTCGTGCGCTTTTGCTGCATTCACATATTAAATGTGAAACAATTTCGACTTTGTTGCTGCAAAGTTGGCAGTTTGGATTGTCGGTGGATTTTTGCATCTTTGCTTTCATGGCATTAGTTTCTACTACTTGTTCTTGAGTAGCGAATATTAAACCTTTCATTTCTTTCTTGATGGTTCCCATCTTAAGCCATGCCCAAGTAAGGTTGCATTAACAATTTCCTTCCATGTTTTTCAAGTGTTGTCCATGCAAAGCATTGGTTCTCCATCTATTTAATCTGTCATCCAGCTGTTTATTATTATTATTATTATACAATTGTATCACAGTGGCCAGTTGTTTCGCCGGATTTGGCATTGGTTACTAGTCGGGCCCCACCCAGGGGCCTAGATGTCATAACATATTTTCATAATATGCGTGCAGATCCAAGCAGTGCGGTTTTTTGCATTTGACTGATGGTGATTTTGTCAATTTTTAACTGTTTTAAATGTAATTCCAGTGCTTTTTGAATAGCACCCAGTGTGCCAATTACCACTGGAATTACCACTGCTGGTTTGTGCCATAGTCATTGAATTTCGATTTTTAAGTCCTGGTATCTTGCGATTTTTTCATGTTCCTTCTCGGCGACCCTGCTATCACCTGGTATTGCGATGTCTATGATTGTGACCTTATTTTTCTCAACCAGTGTGATGTCTGGTGTATTATGCGCCAGTATTTTGTCCATTTGTATACGGAAATCCCACAAGATCTTGACCATCTGATTTTCGGTGACTTTTTCAGGCTGATGTTCCCACCAGTTTATTGCTTTTTTAATATTATAATTTTTGCACAAATTCCAATGGATCATTTGTGCTACTGAATTGGGCCGCAATTTATAATCAGTCTGCGCAATTTTTTTACAGCAGCTGAGTATGTGATCAACAGTTTCATCAGCTTCTTTGCAAAGTCTGCATTTGGCATCATCAGAAGATTTTTCGATTTTGGCCTTAATGGCATTTGTGCGGATAGCTTGTTCTTGTGCAGCCAGGATTAGTGACTCTGTTTCTTTCTTTAATTTACCTGTTGTTAACCATAACCAAGTTTGTTCACTGTCCACTTTATCTTTTATTTTTTCCAGAAATTAGCCATGCAGTGCTTTGTTCTGCCAACTCTCCATTCTTGATTTTATCACATCTTTTCTGTATTCTTGTTTCGTCTGTTGGACCTTCAGTAGATTTTTGTTCTTTACTTCGATTAATAGATGTTCTTGACTTTCTTTTAAATAATCAGCCAGTGCATGTTTTTCTTCTTCAACTGTTTGCTTCACTTGTAATAATCCTCTGCCACCTGATTTTCGGGGCAGATACAGTCTATCAGTATCACCACGTGGATGTAAACTGTAGTGCATTGTCATTAGTTTCCTGGTTTTTCAGTCCAAAAGGCCCAAATCAGTTTGTGTCCAGTTAACTATACCAGCTGTGTATCTTATAACTGGTATTGCCCAGGTATTTATGGCCTTGATTGTATTTCCACCATTCAATTTAGATTTCAAAATTTTCCTAACTCTGTTGGTGTACTCTCGCCTGACAATAATTTTTACTTCTCCATGCTTGATGTTATCCAACTGCAGAATGCCTAAGTATTTGTAGGCTTCATTTTCTTTGCATTTAATTAATTGGCCATTGGGCATTTCAATTCCCTCACATGCAGTGATTTTGCCCCTTTTTATGGATACAGTGGTGCATTTTTCCATGCCAAACTGCATTGAAATATCGGTGCTGAATACTCGGACTGTGTTTGTCAATGATTGGATTTCTATTTCTGACTTTCCATAGAGTTTCAAATCATCCATATATAGTAAATGCGAAATTTTTTCAGCTTCTTTGGCTGTTTGGTAGCCTAATTTCATTTTTTTTAAGATTACTGATAGTGGGATCATTGCAATGATGAAGAGAAGAAGTGAAAGTGAATCACCCTGGAAAATTCCTCGCTTGATATTAACCATTCCGTAGATCTCATTCCCTACTGCCAACTCAGTTCTCCATTGTTTCATCGCCTTTTCAGTAAAGGATGTAATATTTTTGCTAATGCCAGTTGTTTCTAAGCATTTTATGATCCAACTATGTGGCAGTGAATCAAATGCCTTTTTGTAATCAATCCAGACCATATTCAAGTTCATTTTTCTCTTCTTACAATTTTCTAATATCATGTTATCAATTCGAAGCTGATCTTTTGTGCCCCTGCTCCTTCTTTTGTTGCCTTTTTCCTCTACTGGCAAGATGTTGTTTGTTTCCAAATAATCCATCATGTTATCTGCAATAATGCCTGTGAGTAATTTGAAGGTTGTTGGCAAGCATGTTATTGGTCTGTAGTTTTCAGGTGTTGTTCCTTTAGTTGCATCTTTCTGAATCAAGTATGTTTTTCCAGTTGTCAACCATTCATCAATTTGGCCCTTTTGTAAAATTTCATTCAGTTGCCTGGCCAATATTGCATGTAAACTGGTCAGATATTTGAGCCAGAAACCATGTAATTGGTCCTTTCCAGGTGATGTCCAATTCTTTACCTTTTTAACTCGATTTTTGACCATCTCAGTTGTTATTTCTAATACTTGCATTTGTTTGTTGCCAATGCTTTTCTCAAACTCATGTATCCACTTTGCTTCCTTGTTGTAGTCCTTTGCATTTTCCCACAATTTGCTCCAGAATTCAAGTGTGGCCTGTTTTTCTGGTTTTTCACTTTTGGTGTCACCATTCACATTAAGACTTTGATAAAAACGCCGTTGGTCTGATCGAAATTGCTGATTTTGTTTATATTGGATGATTCGTGCCTCATATCTTTCAATTTTTCTAGCTGTTGCTGTTTTACAATCTCTACAGCTTCATTGATGTTTCTTGTATCCAATCTATATCTTCTGATTAGCCGATCTATGATTTTTTTGTTTTTGAGCCGTTGCTCATGCATGTTCTTTAAGTTGCTAGCATCTGCCCTTAATTTTTTGACTTTTGTTCTAATCACACTTTGGCTTTGATGCTTTTTCTGTTGTGTGACTAGGTACTTTGATTTTAATGCCTAGTTCATTAGTGACTATTACAGCTGCGCTGTACATTAACTGGTTTGTTTCCAAGATGGATCCCGATTCAATTGTTGAAAACACTGCATTAACCATTTTCATGATAGGGGCCAAAATTTTCTTAGGCACAGTTTTTAGTGATGGTAAACGTTGCCTTTCCTCATTAAGCAGAAAATGCGCCATGATCTTATTCTTCAATTCTTTTTGTTTTTGAGTTAGTTCATCAGTTGGTTCAATGATAACTGGTTCTAGTGGTGGTGATGTTATTTCCTCACCGAGAGCTTCTTCTGGGAGTTCTACTATAATGTCTTTAGTTGTGTCTTGAATATCAGTTATTTCCGCTTGTGATATTGTTTTTTGGGTTTTGCAATTTGCCTGAATTTCCTCATGTTCAACTTCATTAAACACTTTATTCCGTATAATAAATCGCCTTTGATCTGCTAGTCGTTGTTCATTAACATTTGAATCTGGATATTGTTGTTTCCATAATTCATACATTCGCTTTAAATATCCTCTTTTTTCTGGCTCTGAGTTGTAGTAACAGGCCATTATGGCACGGTTTTCATCTGCACTATATTTTTGTCGTTTTGTTGGCTGGTCCACTTGTAGCCCACTTGTTGACGGATGTCCAGGGACCCAACATCCGCCGCGGCCCTTGTTAACCCATGCGACGACCGATGCAGTATGGAATTCTTATTTGTTTTTTTCACCATATTGTATGGGTTGGCGGGGTTTTTTTTATGGGACCAGATGCCAACCTGACCCCAACCCTCCTCCTTTCTCATCCAGGCTTGGGACCGGCAACGGTGGAGTTGTTGTTGTTGTTGTTGTTGTTGTTGTTGTTATTATTATTATATCACAGCGGCCAGTTGTTTCGCCGGATTTGGCATTGGTTACTGGTCGGGCCCCACCCAGGGGCCTAGATGTCATAACATATTTTCATAATATGCGTGCAGATCCAAGCAGTGTGGCTTTTTGCATTTGACTGATGGTGATTTTGTCAATTTTTAACTGTTTTAAATGTAATTCTAGTGCTTTTGGAATAGTATCCAGTGTGCCAATTACCACTGGAATTACCACTGCTGGTTTGTGCCATAATCATTGAATTTCGATTTTTAAGTGCTGATATTTCGCAATTTTTTCATGTTCCTTCTCGTCAACCCTGCTATCACCTGGTATTGTGATGTCTATGATTGTAACCTAATTTTTTCAACCAGTGTGATATCTGGTGTATTATGCGCTAGTATTTTGTCCGTTTGTATGCGAAAATCCCACAAGATCTTGACCATCTGATTTTCGGTGACTTTTTCAGGCTTACGTTCCCACCAGTTTGTTGCTGTTTTATTATTATTATTATCATTATCATTATTATTATTATTATTATTATTATTATTATTATTATTATTATTATTATTAGTAGTAGTAGTAGTAGTAGTAGTAGTAGTAGTAGTAGTATTCATATTATTTGTTTCCTTTGCCCCCTGAGGATATCTACAGCATCTGTATCTTGGCACTATCAAAATATTCATTTAAAGTTCTACTCATAGAATCCTTGATATTTGCTATTTCTGAAACAGCAGCTAAATATAGCTAAGAAATTATTTTTGAAAAGCATAGACATTTCTTTTTACAGAGATTGAACTGGTGAAGCAGAAGAAAAGCAAATTAATGATTGAGGTATTAACTTTAGTCAGCATGGACGGCCCATGTAAAACTGGAGAAGTGTTACAGGTTGAATGCGAGAGATGGTAAAGAAGCTGAACTGCTTGGTTTTCAATTGTAGCTATATTAGGAAAGTATAAAATTGCCTGCATAAATATATTTGAACTCTTCTTGATCTTTCTTCTTCAAGTGTCTAAATTGAACACAATAATTTATATGCATGGAGATGGGGAAATATTAAGCATAAAGTTTAAAAGACCATTTTCTTCTCAGCATTTGATAGCAAATATTTTTAGTTCTTGCTTGCACTGGGCCAAGGGGTAAATGGATAGGAGACCAGAATTAGAAGCTGGGGTCTTGCAAGTAGAAAAATAGGGACCACCTTTGGTGGGAAGGTAACGGTGTTCCAAGTGCCTTCAGTGGTTTGTCATGCTGGCCACATGACCACGGAGACATCTTTGGGCAACTCTTTGGTTTTGAAACTGAGATGAGCACCACACCTAGACTTGAGAATGATTAGCACATATATGCGATGGAAAGCTTTACCTTTACATTGCAGTAATCCAATCAGGAGTTGACCTGATTGTGTGTGTGTGACTATTATCAAAGTCTCCCAGTCCAGAAATAGTTGTAGTCTTTATATTATATAGTATTGTACCCATTTGTGATGTATAAAGAAGTGGAATCAATGTCATAAAGATGTATATGAAAGTATGGTACGTAACATTTTGATTAGTGAATTTTAACATCAGTGTTCAAAGTGCAATGTTTTGCTACTTTGGCAACTTTTTAAAAATGCATTAGATGTTTTGGTTTTACACAGAAGGTCATATATTTCTTTCAGGTCATGGAGAAGTGTGTCACATAATAGGAATGCTACAAAATCAATTACTTATTACTATGATCCATTCACTTTAGCCAAGATTAAATTACAGGATTGCATATCTTTTTTTTCCCTTTCTCTTTGTGTCTATCAGTGGAGGAACAACAACAAAATTAACAATGGAGGGAAAAAACAGAATACTTTTGGGCTCAATTTGCAGCATAGAAAATGAAATTTCTTAACAAGGACAAATTTTCTATCATCAGCTGCATCGTCTTCTCAAGAGGTCAAATTCTGCACAAGGGCAAAGCATCCGGAGGAAGTTGATTGCATTCATAAATGTGAAGTAGCAGCTCAGACCTCTTGATTTTTCTCATTAATACAAATTTTTGATTTAATGCTCCGTTGGGTGCTGCTAATGTAAACAGAGTGAGCTAACAGTTCCATGTCCTCACTACCAGAAGCTCCTCTCCTTTCTCTGAGTAGATTGCAGCACGAGTGATTGCATAGTAGTAGGCCAAAGACTGAGAATTGGCTGCTCTGGTCAGTTTGACCTGAAATCATTCATACTGTTAGTCATTGAAGCTTATCAGATGACAGAGAGGTCCCTCGTAAGAGTGGAACTAGCTGTTTAACTTGAACATTAACAGCAGGGGGTGGGGGCATCTATTGTTCCCAAAATATCAATCAGGAAACCTTAAAGAGAGTGTTTTTCTGTCCAACAGACTAATATATTGGCTAGGTGAAAACTATATATGGAGCAGTTAAGTTTGCCTTGGCTTTTGAAGAAAGAAAGAAAATTAAATAAGACTCTTCAAGTCTCAGTAGATCACAATGCAAACCTTGCATTGTTGCTCTTCATTTTCATAATTAAGGATGCCAAAAGACCAGCCATGGCTGGATTTGTCTTTTCTATTGGGGGAATAGCATCTAAATAACAAGACTCATCTTGATAATGATGAGAGCAGGGAATCCTATATCAAGTGGAATGCAACTTAAAACATTGGCTGTATGTTTTCCAAAGTGAACTCAGCTATTCCATTCCAAGGGCCATTTGGCTCGATCCCTCATTTTGGCTTCTTCCTAACCACCTTACTATATTCTCTAATAAAAGGGAACTTGAATAAATTTTTCCATTAGATCAGATAGGTGCAATGTTTTTGTGTTTGCAATTATCATCCTGCCTTTGATATTTGGTGAGAGGATTCTGCTTCATAAAGTATGTACCATGTTACTTTTTGTGCATTTATAATAGATGAATCCAATGGATTAAGTAGTTAGTAACATATCCCAAAGTAGTGGAACTACATGGTACATTAATATCAGAATGACAATAAATCGTACACTAACTTCCTTGTCTCTGTTTGGTTTTTGAAAACATGCATACAGAACAGCTAATTAAGCTTGCACCTTAGTGATCAGATTAGCAACTTTAAACCATTCTGGAAGACTTAACTAGGTAGAGTATGGTATGGTATGGTATGGTATGGTAGGGTAGGGTAGGGTAGGGTAGGGTAGGGTAGGGTAGGGTAGAATAGAATAGAACAGAACAGAACAGAAGAGTTGGGTGGGAACCTGAAGGTTTTCTAGTCCAACCCACTGCTTAGGAAGGAAACTCTATACCATTCCAGAAAAATGTTTATCCAATCTCTTCTTAAAAACGTCTAGCATTGGAGCAATCACAACTTCTGGAGGCAAGTTATTCCACTGATTAATTGTTCTAACTGTCAGGAAATTTCACCTTAGTTCTAAGTTGCTTCTCTCCTTGATTAGTTTCCACCCGTTGCTTCTTGTTCTACACTCAGGTGCTTTGGAGAATAGCTTGGCTCCCTCTTCTTTGTGGCAGCCCCTGAGATATTGGAACACTGCTATCATGTCAATGATTTTTTTTTCACTACTCAATTATTCAGGTGGCATTAAGGTTTGACTGTATATGCTAAGAACAGCCTCTTGGTTGCAGGACTGCCCTGAATCCTATCATCTGACTTCACAAATTGAAGTAACCAGAACAATTCATTATATTGAGAAGTTCTTTTTTAATCCCTGGCTTGCTTCAGCCAGCCTTGCTTCAACTTGTTTAAGCAACTTCTTATCAAATCATGGAGACCTGAGCTCCAGTCTGTCTTGTGGTGGGAGGCACATGCATCAATAATTGAATCATTCCGTCTCCAGCCTCTACACCCATCCAAACTATGATCTCCAGATCAATTAAATATTTATTATATTTATTAACAGGCCATCCAGCTCCCAAAAGTCCCAGCCAAATGTCCATCTGGTTTAAATACAGAAGATAGTCTGCCATCAGCTAGATCCCAGGATTTTGTACTATGATTGTTTCTGAGAGCACATTATGATTTTTAACCTTGTGAATGAATAATATATGCAATATAGAGAATAATCACCATTCTTACAAAATAATTTATCAATTAACAGCTGCATCATCCATAATTTGAAATGCCTGTATCATTTATTGCTGTCTCAGGTCAAATGTCACTTTTTTTGTTCAAGTGGTTTGGGTTTTCATTATTTTTAAAAAAATAAATAAATAAGTAGTAACCTTAATTCTCCAACATTGAAATTTGATATCCGTCCCACAGATTATAGAATAGCATCACTTTTCAAAGTGGTTCCAAATTAATTAGAATTGCAAGCAGCTTTGTTCATTACAATTATCATAACTTATATAATAGAACCAATGCCTCTGGGATAAATCTTAGATAAGGTGTGCATTGATTTACTTTGTCTGGTTTTTTATAAAATTTATTTTAATGGCTAAGCATTAAGACATTATCTAATTAGATAAGCACAGCAATTAAAAACAGAATTTTCTATCATTTTTATTCATCTTTTCATGCTAATCTAGAGGCTTTGTAGTGCTGGCTAATACTGTATGTTTTATGTAGAACATTGGTGTATATCTTCAATTTGACCATTTGTATGCATGTATATTACTGAAATCAAAGTTATAAACATGCTGTGATTTTTATTAATATCCATGGGCTGCAGACAAAAAAGTAAGATGGATCAAAAATAAACTTTAAATTGATTTGTTTTTATTTTATTTTATACATTTATTCTTAGTTAAATTCAATATGGTAAGTTTATAATAAGAGATTAAAACCAAGAATACAATCTTATTTAAACTTCCATGCAATACTATCTTAAACACTTTTTTAAAAACCATTTTTTTTAAAAGGAGAAGACTCCTGCGAGTCCCTTAGAGTCTAAGGGAGTTCCCCCTCTGAGACCATGGGAGTTAGGATCCCACCTCCACAGCCAGCCACAGGAAAGGCTCTTCAGGGGGTCCACTGAGAACCCAAGCCCAGGGCTGCTTTCTTTTACGCACACCACACACACAAGCAGACAGTTCACCAGACCAAGAATCAGCCCCTGCTGCTGGGCAAGAGCAGAGGTCAGCTGGGGCCGCATTAGCAAACGATGGCTGGACAGAGTCTTGCTTCCCAACCTTGGTTGACTGAAATAACACACACACACACACACACACACACCACTGAGCTGGCCTTCCACTGTGGCCTGGCAGGGAGGCTCCTTACTCAGTGTTGACCAGGGTGCACCATTTTCTAATGGTGGTGTGCCTTGTGATTTTTTTCATGAAAAAAGTGTGCCTTTGCACAAAAAAGGTTGAAAAACACTGCCTTAGACTGCAAGATGATCAAACCAGTCAATCCTAGAGGAGACCAACCCTGACTGCTCTTCAGAAGGCCAGATCCTGAAGATTAAACTCAAATACTTTAGCCACCTATTGAGAAGGAAGGATTCATTGGAGAAGAGCCTAATGCTGGGAAAGATTGAGGGTAAAAGAAGAATGGGATGACAGAGAATGAGGTGGCTGGATGGAGTCACTGAAGCAGTAAGTGTGAGTTTAAATCGACTCCAGAGTTTGGTAGAGAACAGGAAGGCTTGAAGAAACATTGTCCATGGGATCATGATGGGTCAGACACCACTTTGCAACTAACAACAACAACAAAACATATTTTTTTTGTTTTCACGAATGAAGGCAAATACTGTATATGTGTTCCAGTATAATGTTGCAGGATCCAATCTGGGTTGTTATCAGGACCATAGATTTAGTCTTCTGAGTTTTTGGACTTGTGCTGGAGCCCATCCGCAGAGAACTTCTCTCTAGCAGAGTGTGTGCTTTGGGCTATTCTGTGTGTGGTAAATACCACCATTTTTTTTGTCATCCACAGCCCAATCAACAACTAAAAAGCCACACACACTCAGGCACTCTATCTATCTATCTATCTATCTATCTATCTATCTATCTATCTATCTATCTATCTATCTATCCATCCATCCATCCATCCATCCATCCATCCATCCATCCATCCATCCATCCATCTATCATCTATCTATCTATCTATCTATCTATCTATCTATCTATCTATCTATCTATCTATCTATCTATCTATGCGTTTATGTATGTATATATGTATGCATATGCATATGTGTAATGTGTCTGTGTATGTTGCATTTGTGCTGATAAATAAATAAATAAAATAAATTAGCACAAATGCAAAACAAATATAACAAAGGCAACATAAAAAATGGCTTTCGCCTGGATGGCTCCTAGGGTGAGCCGAAAGACAGAAAAAGGGAAGCAGTATGCTCCCTCCCATATTTGGGCATACCAGGGGAAGATCAATCCTGAGTGGATATTATGAGTAATATTGGTAAACTAGTTAAAGGGAATATCCCTTAGTGCTGAGAGTTTGGGTTAAAAATGGTCATTTGGATTGAAACAGTGGTGGGTTCCTACCGGTTCAGCTGATTAAGCCGAACCGGTGGTAGCTTGGCGGCCTGGGTTTCTGGAACTGGCAGCAAGCCATGCCTGCCATGCCTCTGGTTCTTCTGGCAGCACCCCAAGCACCACCATCTTGGTTTTTGCTTCTGTGCATGCGCAGAGCAATTTTAGTTGTAGTGCACATGCACGCATTAAGCACATCCGAGTACAGCGCATCCCTGAGTGAACTGGCAGGACTCTTTGCTGGAACCCAACCCTGGATTGAAAGCTGTATTCAGCAGAATGGCAGCTATAAAAGTTGGTATCATGTCACTTTTGTACAATTGACAATAAGGGAAACAAATTTTTAAATGTTTGGAGATCAAATCTCCCCCAGTGTTCCAGTATCATTTGGATTGGGTTGATACTGTACAGATATATTTTTAAAGTCATAAGCACCAGTAATGTTTTCTTCTTACCTTCACTACCGGTTCAGAACTAGGAGTACGCATGGCACTTCTGTGCATGTCACTGCATCCGTGATGACATCTGGGCAAGTAAGCGGAGCTTCCCACCACCGCCATACCAGTTTGCCCAAACCAGAATACCACCTCCAATAAGCACGTAAGAAAAGCCCTGCTGAATTAAATTTAATCAATCAAAATTCATTGGCAGGACATGTTTCTTAGGTGTTCTGAGTTGCATACATGGCATTCTGAAATGTAGAATGATTCTAGTCAATTCTGGTCAGTGCTACTTGATGTGGCAAGTATCAACCAAATGTCAGCCTTAGCATCCTGATTCAGACATTGTTATCAAGTTTATTGTCTTTTCAGTAGCAAATTATTTTACAGTATTTATTCTCATGTCCTAACAACAAGAAAAGGAATAATATTTTTGCTTTTACTGTTGCCTTTACAGTATTCTTTGCTATTAGGTGGTATTGGATAATTGTATTTTATTTGTTCTTCAATTGTTACCTTTAAAATCTTTGGGACTTGAAATTTGAATTGTGTTTGGTTACATAGATTTAGATGGAAGAGTAGTGAAGTGTAGAAATAGTAAATTGCATGGCATGGCTAACAGCCAAGGTCTCTATGTATTTGAAAGTAGTTCCCAACTGAAATGAATGGTTTAATGCCAGTAGCTTTCTTGTTGTTTTAAGAAAATAACATAATTTTTCATTAAGACAGCATCACCTAAATAGTTCATGACATCCTGTGAATTGACAAGCACATCCTGACACCCATTGTACCAATATTTGGGATATAAAATAAAACCATCAATTTTTAATTTGGGAATATCCTCAAGGAGATCGCTGTATATAGATCTATTGAGGTTATACATAATACTATTTTACAGTTCTTTCAGAAATGTTTTGAATAAAAAAATTATCTTACTATCATGTTAAATTGTTCCCATCTGGTATATATAAAAACCTTATTATAATTTTGATCTCTTGCCCTTTCTTTAGTTCTCAGCTAATACAGATACTGAGCAAAATTGTTAAGTATTATGGAAACTGCACTCCAAATATATCAGGAAGGTGACAGCTTTAAGAAGTCTGGTGCATAGTTAATACTGTGAATATTAAAGGGGAAATAATGAAAAAATATGTGTTTTCACTAACCACAAAGTTTTTCAGCTACTGTTAGCCTTCATCATCACTGAGTTTACCACCTGGACATCAGGCAGAATCAAGAAAGAACAGAGCAGAATAACAGAATTGGAAGGAAACCTGGAGATCTTCTAGTCTAGCTCCCTGCTCAAATAGAAGGCCCTATACAATTCCAGACAAATCACTGTCCAATCTCTTCTTAAAAACCAACAGTGTTGGACTTCTGGAGGCAAGTTGTTCCCCTGATTAATTGTTCTGTTTGTCAGAAAATGTCTCCTTAATTCTAGATTGCTTCTCTCCTTGATTTGTTTCTGTCCATTTCTTGATGTCATGCCTTCAGGTACTTTGGAAAATAGGTTGACCTTCTCTTATTTGTGGCAGTCCTTCAAGTATTACAACACTATCATATCATCCCTAATCCTTCTTTTAAACTAGATATACCCAATTCCTGCAACTGTTCTTTGTATGTTTTAGCCTCCAGTATCCTAATCTCTTTGTTGCCCTTCTATGCACCCTTTCTAGATTATAGAGTCTTAACATATTTTTTGTGGCAATCAAAACTGGATGAATATTCCAAGTGGTATCAGCACTTCTTGATTCTATCCCTCTATTAATGCAGCCTAGGATTGTGTTGGGTTTTTTGACAGCTACCGTACACTGCTGGCTAATATTTAAATGGTTGGCCACTACGATCCCTACAGATACTACTATTGAGCCAGGTACCATCTATTCTAGACATATGCATGTGGTTTTCTTGAAGTTCAGACAGTGAGAAAATAGCATAAATTGTGTTAGTTGCCTGTCAATGTCACTTTACACCTCTAGAAGATTTAGAACACAGAATAATAGGGTAGGACGAAAGCTTGGGGGGGTCTTCTATTCCAACTCCCTGCTTGAGCAAAAGAGCCTATGCATCTCAGTCAAATGGCTGTCCAAGGTTTTCTTAAAAGCTTCTAGTAAAAGAGAAGGCCCAAAGTAAAAGATGGCTTCCAGGTCTGACACCCATAAATTTTGGAGGCAAGTTATTCCACTGGTTAATTATTCTCATGGTTAGGAAGTTTCTCCTTAGTTCTAGGTTGCTTATCACTTTAATGATTTACCCATTTTTTTTTCTTGTCTTGCCCTTGGGTACATTGGAAAATAGGTCAACCCACCTTTTCTTGTGACAGCCCCTCATAACAGCTGTTGACTGGTTTCTCAGTCCTCAAATATTTATCACTCAATCGTTCTCCTTTTGAAAGTTCTGCAAATGAGCACTGTTTGCATGCCCGCAATTTGAGCATCTGGACACATATGAATTCCAAGTATTGTACAGCAACATTACTATTATTACTTTTACTACTATAGCTTAGTAATGCAAATAGTATTTATTACTGGA
Organism: Thamnophis sirtalis; assembly: GCF_051295495.1. Taxonomy (NCBI): domain Eukaryota; kingdom Metazoa; phylum Chordata; class Lepidosauria; order Squamata; family Natricidae; genus Thamnophis; species Thamnophis sirtalis. The sequence goes on from NW_028261391.1 coordinate 25,335,136, forward strand.
CTTCATTCTCATATAAATATGGAACAAGTATTTTTTTTAGAAATGTAATCCAGGAATTACAAATTCCTCTTTAATGAGAAAGAATAATACTATGGCAAAACATTTTCTGCTTGGCATAGCATTAAAAGATAGCCTGAACTTGAATGCTCTCTTCCTATCCCAAAGCTAACTCCTGAATGCTTGTTGGATATCAGTAAGAAGTAGACATATTAGAACAGAAACATGCACTGCCTAAAGCTATGGAGAATGTTAACTGAAGGGAAACTATGCTTATTTGTATTATAGTCAAAGTTTTTCCCCCAGTATTCTGCCGGATATGTTATATTGCCACTATAGTTATTACCCTGTACAAAACTATTATTTTGTAAGAAAATATAATCTGATACAACCAAACACAAAGCTCTTCAAGGAAAGTAGTTTTTCACAGGCGTGATTTACTGAGACAGACATTTATTCAATCTGCTTGGTGCTTGAGAGGAAATTTATAACCTGGACCAGCATTTTAGTCTACCTGATACAGAAGATCCACTGGGAAAAGGTGGAATTTCTCAGATGTATTACAATTTTTTCCCCTGCAATGAAATAAGTACATATCTTTGGGAGGCAACCTAGAGAAAATTACAGTTTATAAACTCTCTTATTTTTTTTAATAAAATTGAGGCTGGCCCAAGAATTCTGGGCTCAAAACGGGTGAAATGAACATTGAAGATGTTCTTATGCCCATTAGTAACATTCTGAGCTCAGAACTATATAATTAGATCAGGGCAGTGCCACCTTCCTGTATTTGAGGGAAACAGGCCATCTGCGCGCACACACGCAGTGTATGGTGCCTGCGCAACACTTCGCCGACCAGCTGGAGCATCGCAGAGGCATCGCAGAAGGTAAGGACACATGCGCATGCTGCGCAGGTTCATGTGGTGGCTACCGGGCCCCGTTGCACCATACCGGTTGCACCGGGATTCGGAACCCACCACTGGATCAGGGGTCTCCAAACTTGACAACTTTAAGACTTGTGGACTTCAACTCCCAGAATTCTCCAGCCAGCTGGCTGGAGAATTCTGGGAGTTGAAATCCGCAAGTCTTAAAGTTGCCAAGTTTGAAGACTTCTGAGTTAAAAGCAAAGAAGCTCCTGAGTATTCCCAATGAAACATTGTAGATAATATTATCCATAGTTTAACACATACAACACCCTCCTCCCCACTCTTTTCTGTCTTGATTCATTCATATGTTTGTTTTTAAGTGCATATATTTTCTGCTCATGGGGCAGAAGAAAGACCACTAGAAAGCTTAAGAAAACAGAATGATTAATTCTGGCTATGTTGTGGCTGCTTCCCAATATACATTTTAACTTGCTTAACAGTAAACAGTTGTTTAATCATTATAACTTAGGCAAATAGAAAAATCATTAGCCATGCAATACTTTTTGGTATAATTTCATGAGCTTTGACCAGAAGAGGAGGAGCAAATGCAGAACGCTTGTATCATTATAGTAATGATATACTAATGATGTGACTCACACATTTGTATCATTTGTAAAATGATTCACTACATAATTATATAGATATGATGAAGACATAATGCATGTCTCATCATATTGACATCATGCTGGATGCTGCTGAATGCCAGTTTCTTAATTAAAGTATTTCTATTTATCTTTTTAAACATTCTTTGCATCTGGATGTGTAAATTGTGTTGTCACCTATTTATGTTATTAAATCTAATAGGGAAGAAGCTGCCTAACAGGAAGTGAGACCTCTGATTCACTTAGATCAATAATGGCTGCACTGATCACCAGAGTCCTTTTTTCATCCTGCATCTGGAGACACCATGGACTAAAGCTTGGATCTTCCACATGTCATGGCCAACGAGTGGTGGGTTCCGGATCCCTTTGCAACCAGTTCGCTGCAACGGGGCCTGGCGTTCACCACATGAAGATGCGCAGTACGCGGGCTGTGCACGCATGTGTACTTACCACCCCTGATGCTCTAGATACTCAGTGGAATGTCACACAGGCACCGTAGGCTCCATGCGCATGCGCAAAAGCCCCAATTGGCTCAAATAGCAGTAAGGAGAGTGGGCAGGCGGGGCCCCCTTGGAGCACTGCACCAGAATGGTACCTGGTGCTCCCAGCAGGCACCGGTATGCCATACCAGGAGCTACTGGTCGAATCCCACAACTGTGGCCTACCAGTAGCCAGTGGGACTGGCAGCAGATTCAGATATTGAGGAGGTTGGGGGGGGACATGGGCCAATCCTGGAGTCTGGGGAAGGCTCTGATGAGGGCTCTGTGTCGGAGGCAGAGAGGGGGCCAGAGCCTTATGCCGGTTATCAGCTGCCTTCTGAGTCAGACATCAGCGAAGCAGACAAATAGCTGGAGCCTGTTCCCAGTGTGCACATGGACAGAGTTGCCAGATGAAAGAAACAGCTAAAGAACAGGGGTCAACTTGGTAGTAAGGCCACAGGTGGAGGATAAATGGCCGCTCCAAGAGGAAATAAAAGAGGAGTGAAGGGGGAATGGAATTTGCAGGAGACAATTAGTTCGCTTAATTGATTCGTGACTCTTCAAGACTTCTTGTCAAGTTTTGCAGATATTGGCCTGGCAGCTCTCCAAGCCAGATAAGGTCTGTAAAACCTTCCTTGAAAAACTTTGCTGGATGTGAATGAGCAGAATTCACAGCAAATTAATAAAAGGGTTTTTTTGTCGGGACAAGGAGTTTGCTTCATGCTCTCGGGAAGCCTTGGCCAGAACATTGCATGGGAAGTTGTATGACTATATAACTGTGGTTCAACCATTCTTGATTCCAGTAGTGACTACTAACTTTGTGGACACCTGATATTCTTGGACTGAACAGGTTTGGTAAGAAAGAGACATGAGGCTGGTTCCCAGTGAAGTCTGAGTAAAAGAGCCGAGGTGGCGCAGTGGTTAAATGCAGCACTGCAGGCTACTTCAGCTGACTGCAGTTCTGCAGTTTGGCTGTTCAAATCTCACCGGCTCAAGGTTGACTCAGCCTTCCATCCTTCCAAGGTGGGTAAAATGAGGACCCGGATTGTTGGGGGCAATATGCTGACTCTGTAAACTGCTTAGAGAGGGCTGAAAGCCCTATGAAGCGATATATAAATCTAACTGCTAACTGCTATTGCTAAAAGAAATCAGAATACAGTGTTGAAGAAAGAGATATGAGTGATAGTACATACATACAATCTCATCTCAACACATTATACAACACAATCTTAACACAATATAAAATTCAGAATACAGTCAACATTATTATATAATTCAATTGGAGGAACAGAAACCACAATACTCTTTATCAAACAAAAGTTCCTACTGTTTCTGCTATGGAAAAAGATGCGAGGTAATCCTCAGATGTGAAAAACAACAGCATAAAATCCACATAATGTTAATTATAGATGATATTTGCTCAAGTGACATATTTGAGTCTGAGTGGGAAAGTAGCACAATGGCATGCGGTGCCAGCTGTATCTTAACCTAACCAGAAAAAACGCCAAGCAGAATTAGAGACACCTCACTGAAGATTACAAAATCTAAAGTAAGCACTTTCGTAGTTCAATGGTGGCAATATCTAGAAAAAGAACAAAACTGAGTAGATAACAAACACTGTAATCCCATGCTGACCATCATAGTGTTTTTAAACACTTATCCTGGTGCAACAGTGCATTGTGGTTTCCATTCAGTTCAATGGAGGATGACAGAACCAAAGTTAGGACAAGTTTTTCTATTTCCTTCCTTCTTTCCCAATATTATGGCCTTTTCAAAGGACCATTGTCTTTGTATGATGTGTCCAAAACATGCATGTTTGAGCTTTGGGAGCCTGGCAAGAACTCTAGATTGATTTATTCTATGATCCATTTGTTTGTTTGCTTGACTCTGGATGGTATTCTTAAGAGTTTTCTCCAATGCTAAAATTATAAAGCATCAATATTTGTGTGTGTGTGTGTGTGTGTGTGTTTTTCTTCAAAACCCAACTTTCCTTACCATACAGTATCAGAGGAAAAACTACTGTTTGCATCATTCTAATCTTTGTAGGTATGGACTCATCTTGACATCTGAATCTCTTTTCCAAGGTCTCCATTGCTAACCTACAAGAAAATATGTCAAATGTGGCATTTTACTTACAAAATTTAATCTGCCTAAAAAATAAAATGACATCAGTTTGCATAACGGTGTAGAGAAACAAACATCTAAGTTTGGCACAGAAGGTTTTTTTTTTTTTTTAGTGAAACAACTGCAATGTAGGAAGAAAATAATATTCCTACGTACCAATGTTTAACACTTCTTTTCTTGGAAGTGGAATTCGCCACAACAGGGAGAAAAAATCACCCAGACTTGTATTGCTCTGGTGAGGGTAATCTGAACATTTTTTTTCATTGGTTTAATCCATAATCTACCTATTAACCAAGCAGAGAAGTAGCAATATCAAGCCAATAACTAACATTACTCTTGCTTTGGGAGTGTTACGATATCTGGAAGTCTTGTGCAGTAGCTCCCAACATTTTGGGCACCATGGAGAAAGGTTTTCCCATGAACCAGAGGGATCCTGGTTTTGTGTGCTGCCTGCATCCTGCAAATGGAGCATCACTTATTTGCGTGGCCCAGTTTCTGGCATGCTGTACCCCAATACTGGTGTGCAGATTGAGGGTTGGGGAGCCCTGATTTAGTGAATCTGAACTCCTCTGACCTTTCTCTGATCTTGTGGAGGTATACTATCACCAAGGCAATTGTGCAACCATTGTTAAATATAGAATAGGGAACTTTTTTGAGGGGGTATCCATATCTCCTTAAATATAGCTTGTAACCTGCTATAAATATCTCCCACATTAGAATGTATCCTGAAGAGAGAAGGGAAGAGGTGCTATATTCAGCTGTTCTAATATTTCAGAATATATGCTTTCTATTACCACCCAGCAGGTGGACTGTGTTGGCAACCCTTGGAAATTAATAACCTATCAAAGTGATAGGAAATCTTGAATAGTCTGGGTGTCTTCCAGTAGTAAATATTTTGTTTTAATGAAAGAGCTCATTGACACCATTAGATTAGTGTAAAAAAATGTATTGTTAGAATAACATTTAACAAGTGTTACAATATTTTATTTGGAAGCTGAATTTGTTATTGAATATAATTTTTATGTACAGTTTTTCAAAAATGAAAATTTAGACTTCAAGAATTTGTAATAGAGAATTTCCACCCCACCAGCCTCAGTACTTAAAACCATTTATTTGAACACAGCTAGAAACAAAAATCCTTTTTGACAGAGAGGCAGGATTTGATTCCCAAGACTCAAACAGACTCAGAAAATGACAGTAGTTAGTTGCTGGTTCAGTATCTTCACATTTGTCCATAAGTGTTGTTTTCAATATCTGATTACCTAACTGTTTCAGTTTCCAGTTTACACATATTTTACAAGGGCAAGCTTTAAATTTGAACACTTGAACATAGAACATAGAACATAGTTCAAACTTTAAAATATGAACATTTGCTTTTAACACATATACCTACACTAGCTGGATATCCATGCTTCACAATGAAACTATGTGATCGAGCTATGCAGGAGAAATTCAGTTCACAATGTGTTGACTCAGTGGTGGTTGGTGATTGAAACACATAAGGGAATATCGTCCCCTCCATCTTGAGTCCAGAAGTAGTTCCATAGGTGGAAGGCGTACACATTTTGTTGAAGTACAGACTTTTAGTACTGTAAGGGGCCCCAGATCGCTCCTGAGTGAAGGAGTTGAATGTTTGCCAGTTTGAACTGAGGTAACAGAATGTGAGACAACTAGCAGTTGGAACAGAGTTCTTTTCAGTGGGGAGAGGGAGTAGAACTCCGTAGCATCAGAGCGTGTTAATTACTGTATAAGAAATACTTATGATCTGAGAGTCATTTAGAAAAATCCTTTCTTAGTGAGCACCTAGAAGCAAGAGGAACATATGTGCCAAATTTCAAGTTTGAAGGCTTTACGGTTCTGGATATTTTGTGATGAGTAAGTGAGCTTGTTCTGACTGGCTTGTTTAGTTCCTGTGATTTCTATATAGCATTAAATTATTGAAGATGACAGTAGCTACAAGAAGTTCACAGGTGTGTTTTGAGCATCTGTTTGCTCAAAACACACCTGTGTTTTACATCAGACAACAAGGTTGCCCCATTAGCAAAGAAGACTGAGCAAAGAAATGGCTTTAAAAGATGGAGAAATAACTGAAAGAAAATATGTACCAAATGCTATAATCCAGTAATGCAATGGAACTTACACAAGAATTGTTCTGTCAGTTTTCTGTCACATTGACTAATTTACTTGCATTTATGTTCCAACCAGATCCAAGGCATCTTAGTTTACCCATAAAGCACAAGCTTCTTGATTTTCGATTTGGAAAACAGCTTGTTTCACCCTAAGACTATTTATAGGACAGGAATCCTAATGCCAGTATAGAAATCTAAAATTCTGCATTTCATACTGATTTACCATTAGTAATCAATAAATGACATTTTGAGAAAAGCAATACTGTATGAAGAGTGCAAGTGTATCAAGCTTAAGAGAAGTAAAAGTCTGCATTTTATGGTGGTTTCTTTAAAATTTTGATTTATTTTGCCAACAGCACTGTCTATTCTTAGTGAAGTTATCTGTTTATAGATCTTCTGAAGGAATCAAGCCTATAGAGCAATAGCAATAGCACTTAGACTTATATACCGCTTCACAGTGCTTTAAAGCTCTCTCTAAGCAGTTTACAGAGTCAGCATATTACCCCCAACAATCTGGGTCCTCATTTTACCCACCTTGGAAGATTCGAACTGCCAAACTGCAGGTAGCCGGTGGTCAGCAGAAGTAGCCTGCAGTACTGCACTCTAACCACTGCACCACCATGGCTCTTAGAGAAAGATAGGGGAGACAGTATTTATTTATTTTTCTTTATATACTTATATACTATATACGAGCCATGGTGGTGCAGTGGAGAAATCTATAGATTCCTCTATTGGGAAAACTCCAAGAAAGGATGTGTTTGTCTGACCATCCCTCCTTCCATCCCTTCCTCCCTCTTTCCCTCCATCTATCCAGGGACAATGTTTATGAAAATTCCATTGAGTTTCAGTTTTATCCCAGCTAAGGAAATAGTCAAATAAGTGCAGTGGTTTTGTGAATGATGAGATACAGTTTCTCCTTTGGGATCTTTTTTTTTCCAAGGGAGGAAAGACAAGTAAGTGAAAATAATATTCAGCATTGAGACAAGAAGATATTCAATTTCATGAGGGAATCTTAGCTTCTAGAGAACAATGATAGAGATAATGAAAAACAGATTAAAGTTTTATTAATATTAATATTAATGTTGTACTGATTTATTACAACTGGGTCCAAATTAACTTTGGAACTTTGGAGAGAGTTTGACTTAGAAGTTACCTGCATTAGATTCAGCAGCTGTTTAAATCCACCTGGGCTAGTGTGGAATATGGCTAGATCTAACGCTTATAGGTGGTCCTCGATTTATGACCATTAATTTAGTGACAGTTCAAAGTTACAGCCGCACTAATTGTGACTATTTTTCACATTTATGACCATTGCAGAATCTCCCTGGCCATGAGATCAAAATTGGGCACTTGGCAACTGGCTTGTATTGATGGCAGTTACAGTGTCTTGGGATCATGTGGTCACCATCCAGATTTGCTTAACAACCTCATGGATCATGTAACAATTGGAATGATTAACTTATAACACTGTGGCAAAAAAAAGTTGTGAAGTGGGGCCCAATACATTTAACATGTCATGTCCTCCGGCTCGCAGTGCTTGGAGGCTGTTAGGGGCTAGATGGGAAACAACAGGTTGAAACAAAACCCTGGCAAGACCGAGTGGCTCTGGGTTTGGGGTTCATTGGCTCAGAAAGAATTGCCACCTCCGGTTGCACAGACCCTGTGCATAATATGGGGGTTCTCAATTCCTGCTCAAAGAGCAGGTGGCAGTCGGGGCCAGGAGGGCCTTTGGGCAACTGCAAGTTGTGTGCCAGATACACCTTTCCTGGACCAACAATCCCTACTCACAGTCACTCATGACCTAGTCACTTCATGTCTTGACTATTGTAACATGCTCTACATGGGGCTGCCCTTGAAGAGCATCCGGAAACTCCAGTTGGTGCAAAATGCAGCGGCCAGCATGGTTTTGTGCAGAGCCCAGTGTGCACATGTATTACCTCTCCTGCGGGAGCTGCATTGGCTTCCGATTTGCTTACGGGTACAATTCAAGGTGTTGATTGTCATCTTTAAAGTTCTTTGTGCCTTGGGACCAGGTTATCTGAAGGTCCGTCTCTTGCCAGCCATATGTACCTGCCCATTAGAGCAGGGAGGCAGGGAATGTTCAGGGTCCCATGCCTGAGGAAGATACATCTTCTGAGACCCAGAAGAAGGGCCTTCTCTTTGGTGCCCCCCTCTCTGGAACATCATCCCTCCCAAATTAGAATGGCGCCCACTCTAATACACTTCCGGAAGGCACTGAAGAACTAGTTCTAACAGTAGGCCTGGGGAACCCAGAGCAGAATGAAGCCCATTAAATGGTTTGTGTGAGGTGTTGTTGCCGATCTGTGTGTGGGGGGGGGGTGAGGGTCATTTTATTATATTATTATATGACTCTTCTTTTATTAGTTTTATTGTTTTTCTATGAGGTTTTATATTCTGTAAGCCACCTTGAGTCACCACCGGGGTGGGATTCTACTGGTTTGGACCGGTTCTGGCAAACCAGTAGCTCCAACAATCAGCTGGGAGCAAACCGGTTCACCCTGACAATCAGTTGCTCCCACGTACTTGTCCTGGTCCTTTATTTCCTGCTTTCTAGCTCATGTGCTCGTGTGGCACAGCTGATTTCTTCCCAACTGTTTACTTACTGTTGCTGACTTGGAAGGTAAGCAGCTAAGCTTCTAAATAATCCATTTCGGCACTGCACGCAAAGCGCATGCTCATCAAACCGGTTGTTAAACCGGCAGCATCCCACCACTCAGTCACCATGTGCAAATAGGCAGCAATATAAATTTCCTAAATAAATAAATAAACATCTGTCTTGCTTAGCAATGGAAATTTGGGCTCAGTTGTGATCATAAGGACACCTGTATTCCTATTTTTAGAACCCCAACTTCAGTGGCTAAAAGAATGCACCAAAGAAATAAAAATACATCCATACATGTAGGGCAGCTCTCAAATCATATACCAACTATTTGAACTTGATCAGTGAAGGCCCTAGACTGTCTGCCAGCAGCTGGACCCTAAATTATTCAATCTATAACCCAACACCAGCTTTTATTACTGGCATTCCAGTTAATCACTTGTTATTAATCACCTGTGTTACCCTGACTTTAGCCTGACACCAAGTAAGGAAGGTTAGCTACAGGTCTAAAATCAATTTTCAACAGGGGAGCTTTTCAACTAAGTGTCCCTTGAAGCCAGGAAGTGCCATCGTTTCCTAAAATCCTGCCCAAAGAGCTAATTATCAGTTTTAGAAAGTGATGAGAAGATTCAGTGTTTGTTACATGAAAAGGCTACATATTTCCCTGAGATGTCTGACATCACACTGTAATTATGGATTCATATCCCATCCTGTAGAAAACCAGCACCTGGGCAGAGGGAAAGGCCTCGGCTACCCAATTATCTACAGAATAAGAAGCATATTCTTTTTTTGGGAAAGTAGAAGAGTCATTTCATTATGCAAAATTCAAATGTTTCTGCTGATTTTTTTAAAAGAATGAGATAAAAGGGCTAAAATATAGATAGGTGACCCCCTGTTGGCTATACTTTAAATTAGCCAACAACTTCTGTTCTCTTCTTTTAATTATAAATGGAAATCTGTTTAGATGGAAATGTAGAGGGCAATCCAATGCTTCAATGATGGAGGCACCCAATAATTCCGAATCTCCTGCTAGTATCAGAGCAGAAGCAGGAAATGTGAATACCCTATATATATATGAGGTTCTCGACTTACAACCTTTATTTCTCACAATGGCACGGAAAAAAGTGATTTATGACCAATCCTTGCACTGTCAACCATTGCAGCACCCCCATTCACATGATCAAAATTCAGGCATTTGGCAACTGGCATGTATTTAGGATGATTGCTGCATCTGGCATCATGTGATTGCCACATGCAACCTTTCAAGCCAGCTTCCAACAAGAACAGGCAATGGGAGAAAGAATCTGGGTTCATTTAAATGACCACACAATTCATTTGACAACTTAATAACCTCGGCAAAAAAGATCATAAAATCAGGTCTCACTTAACAACCAACTCGCTTAACAACTGAAATTCTGGCTGTGATTGTGGTCATAAATCAAGGACTATCTCTACAGGGATGGACTTGTTCTCATACTGTTCTAAGTAAATGTGCAAATGGTTGGGACATGATAGAAGGTTGAGCTTCTAATAAATGATATGATTTCTTGTAGGGCTTTTTCGAGGTTAGAAGATGCGGCATCAAGAAAATTGGCAGTCACCTTTAAGGGACAAGACAATCTGATGGTTTCTCTATCTCTAACTTTGGAAGGAAGAGAGCAAAGACTTCTGTGTCTCTTAGTAAGTTGCTGCTCCAGAGATCATGGGATTGCCTTTGAAATAGAAATAAACTGTGTTTAGAAGTTTAATCAAACAGAGCGGTATTTTCATACTATGCTAAGCATATTATGGGAAGAAGTTAGGTTTAAGGTTAGGTTTAACTTTAAGAATATGTTGGATAGCCATTTGTCTGAAATGGTATAGGGTTTCCTGCCTAGGCAGGGGGTTGGACTGGAAGACCTCCAAGGTCCCTTCCAACTCTGCTATTGTATTGTATTGTATAGGTTGGCCATGTAGCAAATTGTGCAGGTTCAACCCATTTGACTTGTTCAATTTATTTGCAAACCTGAAAGTGAATTAACTAGTTTTAATACGTTGTGTAATGAAGCTACCAACATTTCTCTATAGTGAGGAAGAGAATTCCAAGTGCTCTGAGTGTGCACATAAAATCTTCTGCCAGGAGCCATTAAAATTATGCATGTGTCTAAACTTTCCAATGTTGTTTTCTTAACCTACATTTTCCCCCACTGGGAGTCAGAAAGTCTAATCTGAAGGAGAAAGATGGAGCTTTTCCATTGTTAAGGTGAGTAGCACTGTGCTAAAAATGTTTTTGGCATGTTTTCCACAATTCTCTTTCAATTCATGTGAAAGGAAATAACTAGGAGGCTTTTCTTCCCAAAGGCGAAAATACCTCTAAAAATCCTCATGTCTGGAGACAGGATTCTTACCTTATTTAACCATCTTTAAGCCTCCCTGACTTTTCATGCACCTAATAATGTGACTTTTTCAGAAGAGGGAGCAGGGGGAAAGACAGACTAGAAAGTAGTTGGTGAGTGACAGATCTTTGAAACCAAGTTAGGGCAGAACCACATTTTCAGCTCCATCTTCCCACTGCAGCACATTGCAATTGCACCCCACAACTCGTCTTTCCAGCTGTTTCTGGCCTGAATTGTCTTAAGATATTCAAAGTCAATGGTCTCCCGCACTTTGTTCCCTTCCAGCAGTATCCCCTGCGCTAATTGGTTGCTGTGCATAGCGCACTCTCTCCAACCAGTGGCTACTTTTTAAAAAGCAATAGCAATAGCAATAGCAGTTAGACTTATATACCGCTTCATAGGGCGTTCAGCCCTCTCTAAGCAGTTTACAGACTCAGCATATTGCCCCCAACAATCCGAATCCTCATTTTACCCACCTCAGAAGGATGGAAGGCTGAGTCAACCTTGAGCCGGTGAGATTTGAACAGCCGAACTGCTGAACTGCAGTCAGCTGAAGTAGCCTGCAGTGCTGCACTCTAACCACTGTGCCACCTCGGCTCAATAGTGCTGCCCTATTATCTGAATTTTTGGAAGCCACTCCAGTTTTGAAAGGAAAAGTATATGGTCCCTGCTTAGAAAAGGTTCCTTACAATGAAGGTTTTCAGTGCTGGAAAGGAACATTTTATATTGCTTTATATCAGTTTAAATCTCTCCCAATTTAATCTGTATCTGGATATAGCTGCTCAAAGTGGGAGGTGGTGAGTTCTGGTCCTGGTTTAAGCATGAAAGGCTCTGGGAGCCAGGTATGCCAGGTGGAAGGAATGTTGGACATGTTCACCACTTTCATCATTATTTGTTAAAATAATATAGGCAGGATACAAAGCAATCTTCTACTTATTTATTTAGTTAGTTTGTCTTGCATGTACAAGATAACAGGACCAAGGGTAAACATGAATAAGAACACAGGAAATGAGTACAAATACATGGGGACATTAGGAAAGAGACATTAGGCACACTGGTGCACTTATGCACGCGCCTACTGACCTCTTAGGAATGGAAGGAGGTCAACAATAGACAGTTTAAGGTTAAAGTTATGGGGGTTTGAGGATGTAACAATAGAGTCAGGTAGTGCATTCCAGGCATTGTTGCTGAAGTCGTATTTTCTGCAATCAAGTTTGGTGCAGTTTACCTTGAGTTTGTATCTCTTGTGTGCTCGTTTATTATTGCAATTGAAGCTGAAGTAGTTGTTGACAGGTAGGATGTTATAGCAGAAAATTTTATGTACTACGCTTAGGTCAGACCATAGGCAGCGTAGTTCTAGGTTGTCGAAGCCCAAAAGTTCAAGCCTAGTGGCATAAGGTATTCTGTTGCGAGTAGTGGAGTGGAGTACTCTTCTTGTGAAATACCTCTGGACTTGCTCAATTGTCTCAAATGTCTGATATATAGTGCAGTTTCCAGACAGATGAACTGTATTTGAGAATTGGTCTAGCAAAGGTTTTGTATGCCCTAGTTTGCAGTACAATATTACCGGAGAAGAAGCTTCACAAGATTAGGTTAACAACTCTTAATGCCTTTTTGGCAATGCTGTTACAGTGAACTCTGGCACTTAGATCATTTGATATGAGTATTCCAATGTCTTTGACAGAGTGGGGTCATCTATAAGATTGTATCCACCTAGCTTGTATTTGGTGTTTGAGAGTGTTTCTTGCCAATATGTAAGACAGAGCATTTGTTGGTTGAGATTTGGAGTTGCCAATTTTTTGACTATCCAGACACATACTTGATGCAATGATGACCCATGAAGTCAATGAACTAATTGTAGGAGCTCATATTCCATTCAAACTCACATCTCCTCGTGGAGACCCTTTTTAGTTTCTGCCCAAGCTGGAGAAAGCCTATTTCCTTTGATTTCCTTTTCCAGAATGGGGTTAAGCTTCCTTTCCCCTTCAATTTATTTATTTATTTGTTTGTTTGTTTGTTTGTTTGTTTGTTTATTTATTTATTTATTTATTTATTTATTTATTTATTTATTTTCTAAATACCAATGAGTTGCAGCATAGGAACATTACTACTTTTTCTCTATGAAGCTAACTTTACATTTTCCCTTAATTTCCTTACAGGGTTTTCATGGATATAAATGAAGGTAGGAATGAAAGAATGATCTGTAATGATGATGATATGTTATTCAATCATCTATTTGTCTGTCTGTCCATCCATCCATTATCTATCTATCTATCTATCTATCTATCTATCTATCTATCTATCTATCTATCTATCTATCTACCTACCTACCTACCTACCTACCTACCTACCTACCTATCTATCATCTGTCTATCTCAAGGTCATGAACATTCTTGCCTCCTATTTTTATAATAGTGTAGTTATAAAGGAACCATCAGAGGAAAATGGTGTTCATTAGTGTTAAATAAGTGAGGGATACATGTGTGTTGAAGTGGGTGCAAACATGGGAAAACAAATGAAAGCCATAGAGGCTATTGACAAGGGAATAACCCTTAAAGGGAAAGGCAAGCACTAATAGACCAATCCGCACAAAAGCCAGCCAACGAAACTTGCTTACCCTGCATGGATGGGAAGGGCAACAAGCAGAGAAAGACCAATCAGATTTTGCAGGAGTCATAATCCAGATTGAGCATCAGTTTATTTGGCCAATTTATTACAATCTGGATTGGAATGTCTGAAGTTGGCTTAAATAACAGACAAAAGTTGTAAAATCATCCAAAATGATGAAGGAAGCTGGAACAGCTCCCATATGAGGAAAGACTGCAGTAATTGGGGCTCATCGTAGATCAAAGGTGAGCAAGAGGAGGGGAGACAAGATAAAAGTATATAAAACCACACATGACACAGATAAGAGGGGAAAAGCTATCAACCTCTCTCACTGTGTTATGACTTGGGGTCATGCACTGAAACTAAATGCAGAGAAGTCAAGGACTGATGGAAGGAAATGCTTTTTAGTCAGCAAACTGAAGAATTTGCTGCTGGCATTTGTGGCAACTGGAGCCAATTAGGGTGGTTTAAATGAGAACAGGACAGTTTGACAGAGGACTAGCTTCTCAAAGACTACCAATATTGAGGACTGCTTTGTCCCCCCCAAGTTTCTAGGAAGCATCCTTTCAGACTGGCTGCGTAGAAGCAATGGTGGATGGAGCCATTTCCCTCTCCTCCAGCTTGTGAATGATCCAAATACAACAAGCTGCCAGTTGCATGGTGCAAAATGTTATACTAAATGGAGCTCTGGCCTGATCTGAGTTTCCCCCCCTGTTCCCTTGTAATCTATCTCAGCTTTCTGTTAGGGCTCACAATACAGTTTCATGAATTTTTGATCAACACTATAGGAAATCGTCAATTTTCAGTAATTGTTCCATTTCAGTGGTTTGATCAAAAAGGACTGTGGAGAGTTGCATTGTATCTGTTCTGCATGGAAGATCACTGAAGAATCTCATACGAAGGGTTTTTTTTTGGGGGGGGAGATAAAAAGTGAATACCTAGTTAAAGATATGTGTATGACAGTGGATAATTAACATTATCCCCAGGGAACACTTGCCTATTAGATACTTTCTATCATTTTCCCCATTTTCTATTCAAACCGTTCTAGTTTCTTTCATTCTAAATGATGTTTCTTTTCCTTCCTTTCCTGCTTGCTGTATTATGGGGCTTGTGATACGTGGCACATATTGCTCAGTCTTTCTCTGCGAGCGTTTGAGTGCCAGGCAGTAACAAAGGTAATGGCCACCTTTTGGTATGTCAATCTTTTGACAACTAAAATGAGGACCTGACACCACCGCTGAGCAGATGGTGCCAAATCTGCTTTCTTTCTCCTGAGCTGGAGGTGAATTACCTCGAAAGGAACAATTCCACATCCAATTACGAGCCCCCAGGGATATGTGTGTCAAACTTGTTAACTGCTTCACTGCATTTCCTGGCTCTTATGAGGTCAGCTGCAGGTACGGAAGTCAAAGTCAAGTGTCATTATATGTCTGCTGGAAGATCCAATTATCCAGGTTTATTTTGGTACACTTTGATTTTTTAATAAAGTCATTTTGAGGCAACATGAAAAATCTACACTCAGGGCCCAGACTACCCTTTTTGTAACCTCCAGAACACCCGCTGATTATCATTGCTGATTATACAATTCCCTCCCACTCTTGAAGCAGAGAAAATACTTTAAAACTATAGTGTAAGGCTTAAAAGGGGGACTTCATTGTAAAGATCAAAGAAATAATTTAACACTTCCCTCATTGCTCCCAGAGTCCTGCATGAATAAGTGATACCTTGAGTGTCAGACAGTAGTGGGTTCCTACCTGTTCAGCTGGTTAGGCCGAACTGGTAGTGGCATGCAGGCCTGGGTTGCAGAACCGGCAGTGACCCAGGATGGTCACACCTCCGAACAGGTTCCCTGGTCACCGGAGTCACCACCGCCATCTTGTTTTTGAATTCTACATATGTGCAGAACAATTTCTATTGAACTGCTCATGCGCATGCAGCACACATCCAGCACATGCGCGAAGCACATCCATGAGTGAACCGGCAGTAACAGCATCTAGAACCCGTCCCTGGTGTCATCTTCATCAATGTTCAGTGGTGTCTTGTGCACCAAAGATTCTTTCCCCATTTCAAGAGGTTGTCCACCCCATTTCCCTTGCCTTTGGAATAGTTCTTCAGCTGTTCTGGATAAATGTTCAGAGTTGCCTCCCCTCCCCAATCTGAGTCATTGGTGCCTCTATTCTTGCTATGTCTTTAATGTAATTTTTTATTTATTGTTCCTCGAAAATCTCAATGAATAAACATATGCAGTTCAACAATGACTGTCCAGTTTTAAGCTGATAGATTACTTTTTCATAGGCCTTAGAGCTATGTAAAAGTAATCTCTTGAAAGTTCTCAGAAACTAATTTTATTACATTCTTGAGATAAAATCTTAGCCTTTGGTTATTAATTGCATACCAGTTTTTGACAGCCCGAGGTAGTTTTTATATTGAGTTCTTTGATGCCTATTCCTATTGTGGACAGGTGTTTTCTTTCTATTATTTTATAATTAGTTTTTAACATTTGGAATGAACCACCCTTTGAGGGGTATTATATAATCTGAAATTGAAGTGTATTTAAATATACTGTATTAAATACAAGTTGGATTATAACTTCATATAATTTGTCTCCATTTGTATACTATCCAGCGAGGAAGATGGGCTTTTTTTAAACGTGATATAAAAAATAAAATAATAAAAGTAATGCTAAGCCTGGGCACCCCTTCAAAGCCCCACCTAGCTATGTTAGAATGCTTTTCTCCAGTGACAGATACAGGAAAATATCTGATTTACACAGATTAATAATAATAGTAATAATACTTTATTGCAACCGTAAAGTTTTAACAATATGCCTGCTACTATTCTGCTAGTGAGAGCATACTTTGGAGAAGTGGTTAAAGCAGGGATGTCAAACTCCAGGCCCACAGGCTGAATTTGGCCCTCAGGGTGCTAGGTCTGGCCCATGGGGCCATCCTGGAAACAGCAAGGAACCATCCCGCAGCGCCTTTGCCAAAGAAAATGGAGCTCATGCGGGCTGCACACTGCCCTCATGAGCTCCATTTTCACTGGCAGAGGATTGCAGGAAGCTATTGCAGCTGGAAACGGAGCTCAGGAGCCCGTTTTCACTGGCAGAGTGCTCAAGTCATCCCAGGCGCCTTTGACATGAGTGATGTCGAGCTGGCAATGCCCACCCTGGTCACACCCATCCCGGCCCCCTGAGGTCAAACACAACAGTGGTGTAGCCCTCAATGAAATCGAGTTTGACACCCCTGGGTTAAAGCATTAGGCTAGAAACCAGGAGTCTGTGAGTCCCATCTTAGAATCACAAAGTCACATGGGTGACCTGGGTCCCTCTTTTTTTCTCAGTTCTAGAAAGCAGGCAATGGCAAACACTTTTGAAATCTTGCCAATCCTAAGAGTTAAGACTGGTAAAAGAACACATACACAAACAATTTGAGTGATTGTGAACTGTGTGAATTGTGAAAAGAGGCTGGAGTTAAGTGCTGTCTAGACCAAGTAAAAAAACTGGGGACTAGAGGAAAAAGTAGCACAGAAGACAGCATAGCTATTTAAGTTTGGTCTGTGTCTCTTATTTGTTTCAGTGATTTTGCGGTCCCTGCCATAGACTCTGAGTGGCTCAAAATAAAATAATCATGCAATCTATAATAAAATTTAATGTAATTGAGAACATAACATTATAAAAATCAATACAATCATTCAACACAGTCACCTGAATATCATGCATAACACATCCTGCTACCTCTATTTAACAAAGACCTCGAGGAAGAGATGGTCTTCACTTTATTTTCCTGCTGAGACAGGGAATATTTTAATTTCTGGGAGGGAAACTATGGGATGGAGCTAAAGGGGCCACTGAAAAGGGCAGTTTCTAAGCTCCTGTTCTGTAGCCTGGCTTGAGAAAGGGACCCAGAAGCATTTCTTCATGGTCCAGATATAGGATTCTATTACTTGGAAAAGGTGGTCTTTCAAATGATGAAGAAGGTAAAACAAAGAAATAAATGGCTATGCAACATAGAATAGAATAATAGAATAGAATAGAATTCTTCATTGGCCAAGTGTGATTGGACACAAAGGAATTTGTCTGGTGCGTATGCTCTCAGTGTACATAAAAAGACAAAATACATAGAAACATAAGTTACAACATTTAATGATAGTCATAGGGTACAAATAAGCAATCAAATCATACTAAAAAAAAACAATCAGTAAAGATACAAGCAACAAAGTTACAGTCATACAGTCATAAGTGGGAGGATATGGGTTATAGGAACAATGAGAAGATTAATAAATCTTAGCAAAACCAAGCATTTAACAATGAGTGCCATACCATGTGCATGAATCATACAAGTGGAAAGAAAATAGGGGCAGTCAGGCATAACACAGGTTATGTAGACAGTAAACACAGGGTCAATCAAAATTGACTCAAATGTCTATACACCAATGCACAGAGTATGAGGAATAAACAGGGTGAATTAGAAATTCAAGTAAATGAGAGCAGATACAATATTGTTGCCATTACAGAAACTTTGTGGGATGAAACCCACAAATGGAACATACAGCTAGAAGGATTTAAATTATTTAAAAGAAATAGATCAAATAAAAGAGGAGGTGGAGTTGCACTATATATAAGAAATAATTACCTCTCTACAGAAACAGAGCACAACAATGATGGGAACTATCTTGAATGCATTTGGGTCAATATTAAAGGTTGGGGAGGGGAATGAAATTGCCATAGGTCTATGCTACAGGCCACCCAACCAAGCAGAGGAAGTAGATGAACTTTTTGCTAGTCAGCTAACTAAGGTATGTAGGAAGCACACCACAATAGTAATGGAGGATTTTAAGTATCCTGACATCAACTGGGAAACAAACTCTGCACCAAGTGGAAGATCCAACAGGTTCCTAATGAACCTAGCAGACAACTTTGTTTCCCAAAAAGTAGAGAAGGGAACAAGGGGATAGAACAAAGTCAAACTAGAGTCTTGGATTTTAAGAGAGCTAATTTCAATAAACTTAGATAGAGCTTGGGAAGAATTCCATGGATGAGAATCCTCAAGGGGAAAACAGCTCAAGAAGCTTGGGAAATTTTGAAAACTGAGATTACAAAAGCTCAGTTTAACACAATACCAAATGAAGAAGAAAATATAACAGCTCCAAAAAGAAACCAGCATGGCTGCATAAAGAACTCTCTGACAAATTGAAAGACAAAAAAGATAAGTATAAAAAGTGGAAAGGGGGGACATAACTAAGGCAGAATATCAGCAAAAAGCCTGAGTCTGTAAAGATGAAATAAGGAAGGCTCACAATGAAGAAAGGCTTGCCACAAAAGTAAAAAAAATAACAAAAAAGCTTTTTTCTACATGTTAAAAACAAGAAAAAGGTTAAGGAAACAATTGGTCCATTGCTGGGAGAAAGTGGCAAGAAGGTGACAAGCAACAGGGAGAAAGCAGAACTAGTTAACTCATTTTTTGCATTTGTCTTTACACAAAGGAATAAAACAGCACCACAAAAGTCAGATTAGGAACACAAATTGAAATAGGGAAGAAATGGTAAGTGAGCACCTGTCTACCCTAGACAAGTTCAGATCACCAGGACCGGATGGATTACACCCCAGAGTTCTGAAGGAACTGGCAGATGAGATCGCAGAACCACTGAACTATATCTTTCAGAGATCCTGGAGCACCGGGGAACTGCCAGAGGACTGGAAAAGAGCTGATGTGGTTCCCATCTTCAAAAAAGGGAAAAAAATAGATCCAGGAAACTATACACCAATCAGCCTGACCTCAATGTCAGGAAAGATTCTGGAAAAGATAATCAAGCAATGAATTATCAAACACATAGAAGTAAACAAAGTAATACCCAAAAGCCAACATGGGTTTGTTAAAAACAGATCATGCCAGACTAATATTATTGCATTCTTTGACAAAGTGACAAAATTAGTGTACCAGAGGAATTCTGTTGATATAGTTTACTTGGACTTCAGTAAGGCATTTGATAAAGTAGACCATAACCTACTACTAAATAAAGTAGTTTTAGGCCCAGTACTATTCAACATCTTCATCAATGATTTGGATGAGGGAATAAATGGGGAACTCATCACATCTGCAGATGACACCAAGCTGGCAGGAATAGCCAACACTCCAGAAGACAGGCTTGAGATACAGAAGGGTCTTGACAAACTTAAACATTGGGCACTATCTAATAAAATGAAATTCAATGGTGAAAAGATTAAGGTTCTACATTTAGGCAAGAAAAACGAAATGCACAGGTACAGTATAGGTGGTACCTTGCTCAACAGTAGTAACTGTGAAAGGGATCTTGGAGTCCTAGTGGACAACCATTTAAATATGAGCCAGCAGTGTGCAGCAGCTGCCAAAAAAGCCAACACAGTTCTAGGCTGCATAAACAGATCGCATGAAGTATTAATACCACTTCATAATGCCTTGGTAAGGCCACGCTTGGAACACTGCATTCAGTTTTGGCCACCACGATGTAGAAAAGATGTGGAGACTCTAGAAAGAGTGCAGAGAAGAGCAACAAAGATGATTAGAGGACTGGAGGCTAAAACATATGAAGAACAGTTGCAGGAACTGGGTATGTCTAGTTTAATGAAAAGAAGGACTAGGGGAGACATGATAGCAGTGTTCCAATATCTCAGGGGTTTCCACAAAGAAGAGGGAGTCAAACTATTCTCCAAGGCACCTGAGGGTAGAACAAGAAACAATGGGTGGAAACTAATCAAGGAGAGAAGCAACTTAGAACTGAGGAGAAATTTCCTGACAGTTAGAATAATTAATCAGTGGAACAACTTGCCTCCAGAAGTTGTGAATGCTGCAACACTGGAAGTCTTTAAGAAGATGTTGGATAGCCATTTGTCTGGAATGGTATAGGGTTTCCTGCCTAGGCAGGAGGTTGGACTAGAAGACCTCAAAAGTCCCTTCCAACTCTGCTATTGTATTGTATTGTATTGTATTGTATTGTATTGTATTGTATTGTATTGTATTGTATTGTAATGTATTGTATTGTATTGTAATGTATTGTATTGTAATAGTAATAGTAATAGAAATGCAGACTTAGTAAATAGTGGGTGGCCCTTTGAACTCCTCATATCTTTTGGCAGCAAATATACCATAGCACTTCAGCATAAATATTATTCTGCTATATTTATTTTGTACTGTTAGCAGGTACTTTCCAGTTTGATATAGGAAGCAGACCTCGTCTCTTTGAAAGAAGCATTTAGCAATCCTTATATTCACTCATCCATTTACTTCCTAGAAACTCAAAGGGGCTTTATCAAAGGGATCTAGCCCACAGGTGGCTGCACTTTTACTATTGAACTCCTTGTCTACTTCCTTCTACCTCAAATATTCAAATATTTGTGGCTGTATACAAGAAATACAAAGTTGATAATCTTTTATTGTATTCCAAGTAATTTCTAGTAGTGCATCTGTGATTGAGCAGCAGTACTGGGGAGTCTTGGAAAAGATGTCCCTTCAGAATAACAGAATTGGAAGGGACCTTGGAGGTCTTCTAGTCCAACTCCCAGCTCAGGCAGGAAACCCTACACAATTTCAGACAAATTGTCCTCCAATCTCTTCTTAAAAAGTTCCAGTGTTGTGGCATTCACAACTTCTGGTGGCAAATTGTTCCACTGATTAATTGTTTTAACTGTCAGGAAATTTCTCCTCGGTTCTAAGTTGCTTCTCTCCTTGATTAGTTTCCACCCATTGCTTCTTGTCCTGCTTTCTGGCGCTTTGGAGAACAGCTTGACTCCCTCTTTTTTGTGGCAGCCCAAGATATTGAACACTGCTATCATGTCTCCCCTAGTCCTTCTTTTCATTAAACTAGACATGCCCAATTCTTACAACAGTTCATATGTGTTTTAACTTCCTTCTCAATACATCTATGCATTTTACTTTCCTGGTTTGCACCTAACATTCAGTTATTCCTTTCTTCTCCCCCACCCTCACCAAACCAGCATACACTGCCTGCATCTTGCTCTGTTATTAGCAGAACTGCACCACCTTCCAGCATTTTTAAGCTCACAGAGAATGACTGGGAGTGCTGCAGGCTAAAGAAACAATTATTCCCAACCTTTTGATCCCCCTGAGTGCTTCTTGTCCCAAGTCATTTTGCAGTCTGGCAAAACACACACACACACACACACACACACACACACACACACACACACACACACACAAACAATTTGACTGCAGGTTCACTGCGCAGTATACCTGACTTTCTTTGTGGGGGGAAATGTGTTCAAGACTAGGAAAACCTATAATTACACATGGAGCATATCTCTGGGGGTACAGTATTTCTGTATATGTGCATATGTGTATACATATACATACACATGCACATACATACAGATGGCCCTGCCAATTTAAGTGCAGAAATCAAAACAATAAAAAGGAATGGCACTGATCAGATTAGTTGCCTGTTTAGTAAGTTCCTTTTTGTTCAGTTTTCCAATATCCTTGAAAGAATCTTCAAATAATTAAGGACTTGATATTTGAAATTAATATGGCTTTTTGACTTTATTGGGGAACAATAGGTGAAGACTGCCTTGGTTCCTTAGGTTTTCGATGCATGCTGATGCTTGCTCTTGTTCAGATGGCTCTGATCCAGGTGCCTGTGAAGCTAAAGAATAGGCACAAAAAGCCCACTATGGTTCATGTCATATATAAATAGTATATCACATATAAATATCACAGGGACAGTTTTCAAGGCAATAAACAATACATTCGTGTCATTAGAAAGAACATCAGACAGTGTGAGGTTACATCAAATGACCTACTTTTCAGATCCCTTTTCTACTTGTAAGTATCTTAGCTAAATATCTATTCTGATTTAATAATAGAGGGTGAGGTGCTGCCATCAACAAAAATTTGAATAGCACAGTAAGCAGGCATACATGTCTTGGGGTATGGTTTACCCATTATATTGCATATAGTATTATGAAAAAAAAGCAATTAACTCTTTATACACAAACATGGATTTTAACAAGTTTATTTTTCTTTTCTTTGGGTTCTTATTTTGAAGAACCATATCTAGGTTTCAATTTTGCCATAGCAGTCCAAATTTCTTAAATCAAGAATTTCCATGAATACATCATTTTCTTCTTGGTAAGGAATTTTCTCTCTCCCTTATTCAAATAATAGTTTTCTGATTCTCACCATATTCCAATACTGACATCTGCTGGAGCAGAGTGTTGCATCAAGTCACTCTTCAATGTTTGTGTGAATGTGCTTATGTTTTAAGGCAATCTGTGTGTCAGTGTGTGGGTGTGTTCCATGTGTTTGTGTGGAATACAGGAAGAAGAAAAAGTAACTATTGCACCTTATTACATTTTTAAGAAAGCACTTTCAAACAATTTAACTTTGACTATATGGTTATTATTATTTTTAGTAAGTGTTGTGGTGCTCTAGATATAGATATAAAAAAAGGATAATGTGGATTGTACAAATAAGGGAAGAAAGTATTAAGAAAAGAATTCTCAGGGATGGTTGACATAGTCTGTGCTTCAAATATGAGGAGCCTAGTTAAGTCATGGATGAGAGATGAGGGCTATAGACTAGAAAAGGGGTGTCAAACTCAAGGCCCATGGGCCGGATCTGGCCCACAGGTGCTTAGATCTGGAAACAGTGAAGGGCTGGCCCATGGCGCCTCTGCTTAGAAAGGTGTGGCCCTTGCAAGCTCTGTTTTTGGCTGCAAAGGTCTCCTGCAGCTCTCTGCCAGTGAAAACAGAGCTGGGGAAGGACACACACAGTCCGCCCAGGCTCTATTTTCATTGGTAGAGGGCTGCAGGAGGCTGTTGCAGCTGAAACCAGCCTGGGTGGGCTGCACATGGGCCTCCAGGCTCCATTTTCGCTGGCATAGGGCTGCAGGAGGCCATTGTGGACCAAAAATGGAGCGCATTTGCTGGCAAAGGACTGCAGGAGGCCATCACGGCCAAAAACAGAACCTTAATGTTTCGTCCCTACGTGTCCCGCCCCCTCCTGTCAATCAAGCATGTTGCTAGCTGATTGGACTAAGTGTGTTTGCATTCAGGTGGGAAAATTGGTGCATTGTTTATTGGTTAACACTCTGACAGCTGGGAGTATAAAAGATCTGTCAGAGCGCAAATCGTTGTCTTGTTCTGGTTGCTTAGTTGAAATAAACCTGTTGCATGAACGCAGAGTCAACTTATTACCTCAGATGCTAAGTACATTATACCTAACAAGTGTTGTCAAGGTGGCTCCACCCACCTTGGCCACCCCCATCCCCAGTCCCCTGTAGTCAAACACAATCCTGATGCAGCCGTCAGTAGATCGAGTTTGACACACCTGGACTAGAAAGTAAGAAAGCACTCTGAGAAGCAACGGTAAGCAATTTCAGTACTGTTGCTCCCAAACAGTAGATTTATAATCACCAGAAATTTAACTGAAACAGAGATTATGACTGTCTGGTGGATATTCATGGAATGAATAATGGGAAGACATCTGTTTTAAATTTCAATTTTATATCTATCCAGTAAAGACCAAACTAGGATTGCTGTATGTAATACAGGTAGTCCTCGATTTACAACAATTCATTTAGTGATGATTCAAAGTTACATCAGCTCTGAAAAAAGGGACTTATGACTATTTTTCATGCTACTGAACCTTTGTAGCATCCATATGATCATGTGGTTGAGAACTGACTCACATTTATGACGTTGCAGTGGCCTGGGGAGGTCACATGATCCCGTTTTGTGTCCTTTTGACAAGTAAAGTCAATGAAGAAATCAGATTCCTTTAATAACTGTGTTACTAATTTAAGAACTGCAGCTTAACAGATGTGGTGAGAAAAGTTGTAAAATGGAGCAAACTCACTTAACAATGTTCTCACTTAACACTTTGGGCTCAATGGTGGTCGTACGTTGAGGACTACCACCACTCTACTACATGACCCAGGCCTGTAGAAGTGCCTCAGTGAGGGATCAGCATGGACTGATGGCCATACCAAGAGGACCAGGAGAATTCAGACTCCAGCACTACATTTACATGATTAGATTAGAACCTAACAGTAATAGGTAACTTTAAGCTCTTTTCTAAAAAATCTGTTAGAACAGATTCTGGGCAATGATAATAGTTGATGACTAAACTAAACAAAAAAAAATGGTAATTGTTTTTAAGGAGAAATATTTTTGTTGGTTTATTGCTCTAAGAGACCATAATCTCTTTTTATTCAGACATTATGCTATATTCATAATAATACAACACTATGCCCAGTAGAGCATGCTTCTCGATATGTTTTCAAGTCCCAGTCTTAGTATAAATGGATAGTGTTGTAGAAATAAATAATGTTAGCACACAATTCTGTTATCATGGGAACAAGAATAAATTGCTTATAGAGTATTGTTTGTTTATCAGTTGCCTCAATTGCTGAAGCAATATATGATGATATACAAAGTTAGGAAACAATTTAAAACAGACGTAAACATAGCCAAGAAAAATATAAATCACTCACATCAGAGGGGAAACAAAAATGCAAAACAGAAACCCCCCATTAGGGTCACAATTTATCATGTCTTAGGGCCATTTGAAAAAGCCAAATCTTTAAAGCTTTCTCGAGAAACTTCAGAATTCATTCAAAGGGTGTACGTTGGTTTCATGGCTTGCCATTCTGGTTGTTCTGACTTAGGCTTCCCAAAAGCATGAAGCAAACTCCTGGTCTCAAAAAATGCTGCTTTATTAAGTTACTGTGAATTCTGCTCATTCACATACAGCAGTCTTTCAAGGGAGGATTTACACACATAGACCTTATCTGGCATAGAGAGCTTCCAGGCCGATATCTGAAAAACTTGTCAAGGAGTTTTGGAGAGTCACAGGCCAATTAAGCAAACTAATTGTCTTCTGCAACTCCACTCTCCTTTCGCTCTTTTATTTCCTTTGGAATGGGCCATTCATCATCCATATGTGGCCTTACTCCCAAGTTGACTGCTGTTATTTAGCTGTTCCCTTCGCCTGGAAACTCTGTGCATGCACACACTGGGAACAGGCTCCAGCTGTTTGTCTGCCTCACTGATGTCGGACTCTGAAACCAGCTGATAACTGGCATATGGCTCTGGCCCCCATTCTCTGGCCCCCACAGAGCCCTCATCAGAGCCTTCCCCAGACACCAGGACTGGCCCATGTTCCTCCCCAACCTCACTGTCCGAATTTGCTGCCAGCTCCACCTTGACAGGCAAAGTCAAAGGGGGGGGGGGAGAATCTAGATTCATTTTGCAATAGTGTTACTAACTTTATCACCTGCGAGTCCAGAAATATAGGTTTGGGCATAACTCACTTTAAAACTGTCTCACTTAGCAATGGAAATTTGGGGTTCAGTTAGGATTGTAAGTTGAGGACTATTTGTACTTACTATCTGTATCTGCTATGAGAATACAGCCACAGATTATTTCCTATACAGGTCTTATAAAGAAGCACCACATTAATCTTTTCCAGTAGAACAACTAGAACGGAGTGGTTTCACTCTCAAAATCTATTGAGGACTCAGTAGAGTTTGAGGTTTCATGGATGGCTAGATAGCAGAACAAATAAAACGTTCTATTGAGCAAATGGGTTTTATACTTGCTAACATTGGATCCCACCTGGTTCTCCCCCATTACCCAAGAAAAGTGGTATTTATTCTTTCATTCACCAGAAGCATGTAACAGGAAGAAATAGAGATGAAACAATATGTCAGGCCTGCAGTTATATTCCTTTTTGGATCTTTGGCCTGCCATACTCTATTATTTTACTATGCTGTTTCATTAGTGTAGTAATTGGGAGAGGGTATAGTAAGGAGTGGAATTGTAGAATGTGTTGTTGTCATAATAGAACATTCCTTTCTAGAAGCCCAAGGTCGTTCTTTGTCTCTGCACATCTGCACATGACCGGAACTAGATGGGTGGAAATGCCAGTGTGGCAGAGCAAGATTGGACCATAAGATGGACTTGTGGGTGTGGGGACAAGATCATGAACTTTCAACTGGGGGGAAACCCAGGAAGCTTTTGGATTCGGTTTTTCACAGATGTACCAACATGTCTGTCTTATTAAATTGGAACTTTGATGAAAGTTATGTCTTGAACTCAATTTAATTCTGGATGATATTTGGAATGCTGACATTAACCCGAATCTCAAAGCTTCCTGGGTTTCCCCCCAGTTGAAAGTTCATGATCTTGTCCCCACACCCACAAGTCCATCACATGGTCCAATCTTGCTCTGCCACACTGGCATTTCTACCCATCTAGTTCCGGTCAGGTGCAGACGTGCAGAGACAAAGAACGACCTTGGACTTCTAGAAAGGAATGTTCTATTATGACAACAACACATTCTACAATTCCACTCCTTACTATTCCCCCTCCCAATTACTACACTAATGAAACAGCATAGTAAAATACTAGAGAATATGACAGGCCAAAGATCCAAAAAGGAATATAACTGCAGGCCTGACACAATATGGTTTGAAATCTGACATTGGGGGAGTTTCATAAAAAGAAATTGTTGAAAACTTAAAGACTGTTTAAAATTTGAAGTAGCTGTTTGCATCAAACCCCCTTCTATTTTCCCAGAACTTTATCTACAAATGAAGCACCACAGATATAAAATAACTTATACAGTACTAAAACTTTGTTTTCAATTCCAGTTGGATGGAAAAGTGCATTGTGTGTGTGTGTGTGCGCGCGCGCGCGTGCGCTATGTATCATGTCCCACCTTATGGTCCAAGGATCATACGGTAACAATTTTTAAATCTACGTACTTCAGATGGATTAAGTTATAGTATATGTCCAAAATCCAGGACCCAAAACTCATGTGGTTTGAAATTTGGCCAAAGTTGTGGTCACATGATCACCATTTCAAACGCCCTCAACTATTTCCTACAAAGACACCCTCAACTACTTCCTACAAAGAAAGTCAATGGCAAGAAGTCTGAAGTCACACCTGCTCCCAGTGTTGTTGTTGTTTTGCCCATTTATGGTCATTGTGTTTCTCTGCAAGGGTAAGGAAATATCTCTGAAACCATGACCTAATGGGTCACGTTATCTAATAATAATTACTTCACTTTATTATCTAAGTTTGAAATTAATTAGAAATATAATTTTATGGCAACTATTTTATGAATGCCCATGAGTTCACTAGAGTTCCTGCATCACCTCTGTAGATCTCAAGCTCAGTTAATAGACTTGGGTTCACACATTAGTAATGGATGGATCACTTTCCAGTGAATTCAGTCATATTCAGAGGAAAACAACTGACTAGCGAGTAATTGAAACATGTGTGGTTCTTCACTTTGTGCGTGTTAGCATCACATTTGTAGACATGAATCCCATAAATGGAATGAGCTCTCGTTACTTGTCCCAGTTTCTGCCAACCTAGCAGTTTGAAAGCATGTAAAAATGCAAGTAGAAAAAATAGGAACCACCTTTGGTGGGAAGATAACAGCGTTCTGTGCGCCTTCAGTGTTTAGTCATGCTGGCCACATGACCACGGAGACGTCTTCGGACAGTGCTGGCTCTTCAGCTTTGAAATGGAGATGAGCACTGCCCCCTAAAGTTGGGAATGACTAGCACATATGTGCGAGGGGAACCTTTACCTTATTCCATAAACTAGATGTCAGTCTTTAGACAATGAGCTGTACCAGTAGAGATTGTGCCCTCCCTTGTCCCAACCACAAATGAGAATGACAACAATGAAACCCTCTTCTCCCAAACTTGGAAAGAGAAAGAAAGATAATTAAAAGAAATTTTATTAGGGCAATTTAACTTTATTTTTTTTTTCATACAGCTATAGCAGTAATAATAAAATAAGCATAAAAACAAATTGCAGCCCAGGACAGAGTACATAAGTTGGAGCAACTACCAAGCAAATTTAAGTCTGTGATTACATAATAGTAAAAACCAAGCACACCTGTCCTTTCAGCAGATGAAAGTTATAGGGTTGCAAGGAAGTGCAACATGTACTAATTCATCAATATGAATTATGAGACAGAATAGATCCAATCATTGGTTCCCTCCCCCCTCACTTTGGCTTCATGTAGTACATGGTTTGTCAAGTGCTTTAGGTTAAAAATGGTAAATTTGAAAGGGTGGTTTTTTTTTTCACCTGCTAAAAGAACCGGATCACTACAGCAATAAAAATAATTACGTAACAACTACAGCTATGATGGTTTTGTTTTGGTTTGCCTGTTGACATTTTCAAACTTCTTTAGTGTGCATGTGAAAGTCAATATCACTTTCCCTGTGTATGTGTGTGTTTGCGCTAGTGTGTGAATAATAAAACTACTGAAATTTTTCAGAAACTGGTTTGAATAGAATATATATTTTATATCTATTTATATTTTCTTTTTCTCTCTCTCTCTCTCTCCTTGATACTTGAAACATGCAGTAGTTGTTTTGAGTAATGTAAGACATATTAGATCCATGATTTACCTTTAATGGTTGGAAGTACCTGTTTTTCTGAAATTTCATTTTTAAAAAAATAATTTTTATTTTTCTTGTCTCATCAGAAATTATCTTCAGGCAGATTTAGACCAGTGCAGCTTTTGTTAGTCATGAGAAGGATGGCCAATCTTTCCAGCTGAAAGAATCCTGGCAAACTAGAAGCTGTTCACATAAAGCAAAGCCACTTTTTCAAAGGGGTATGGAGTGCTAATTCTGTGCCACTTTTTTGCAAGCAATTTTGTTCAGCCTGTCATTTTTATAAGCCTTAACAAAACTCCTTGTATTTATAGACATTTTTATTCAAAATAAGATCTTACTATTATACAGGTTTCTCTCTTTATTTTTTTTATTTGACTATATACAGAAGTGCAAAAGGTCAACCTTCTCTCTATACTTTCCCACATGCTAAATTGCAGCATAATCATCCCTCAAGAGTATGCACAAGCACTCACACTTATTATAATTCTTGTTATACGTAAACTTTTTGAGTATTTGGATTATCAACAAAAAAGTCCCTTGATCTACTGATTATGCAGCTTATTTATAAGAAGGCCTGATATTCAGGGATTTCAAAAAATATTTAAACAATATTTTAACATTTGAAATGGATACAGTAGAAAATAAATTTTATTCTAATATCTAAGAACTAGATTTTTTCTTTTATAATTAATTACAAACAAAATAAATCATCAAAATATTACTCAGTTGTCTGCCAGGATCATTTCAATAGCAACAACTTAACTTCTTACTTAACAATGATTATATAAGATATCCATATAAAAGATCTTTGTTCTTTTAATGAAAACTAGACAAGAACTAACAATGACTGATATTCTTACATTGTAATATTAAATCAGTAAAATATAAATCATTTAGTTAACAAGAATACGAATATTCATGACACTACATGTAAATTCAAAACTGCATATGCTATGAAGAAAAAATATTTTTAATTCTTTTTCATATTTTGAAAAAAATTCATCAGTAAAATCTAATAAAACAAAATTCTATAAACTTAAATGGCATTCATCTGGTAATAGAAAATGAAGATGATCTAATAAATGTACGAAATAAAAACTACCATTTTAACAAGGAAAAATAAGTCATATTCTCTAAATGTAAGTAAACTACAATAACATGTGAAGTCACCTATACTTTCTTAACACGATTGAAATTACATTGGTATGGGTTTTAACCCGTAATGTAATAATCTAAGGCTTTAATAGATGTACAGTACAATCAGTAAAATCAACACATCATTCTTTTTTTTTTTAACTAGAAAGCATCTCTCAAGCATAAAAACTTGCAAGTAAACTTGGAAGTATGGAGAATTCTAGAACCGAACCCTCACCTCTCCCATTCTACGCGACGCTACCAGAAACCTGGCCCCCACCTCGAGCTTTGCTTAACAGAGCAAAATATATCCTTTACTAACTGCAACATCCAAACCACACAAAGGATTTCCTTTGGATGAATCCATCTTAAAAACTTGAATGCACATCTATTTTTTGTTTCATTTTGTAAAGGCTTTCTAAGGCTATAAAGCAGTTAAATCTCAACAGAAGAAATCACATATAAAACTCACCCGATAGTTAACCCACCCAGCGCCTACTCTAATTAACATTTTCATTGATTGTTGATTATTTTGGTTTTCTTTTTAATCAGGCATCTGATGTCAGTGCTTTTCCCATGATTTAGAGTCACTATTTTTTTAAGTGTGTGACTTTGAAGTGATGCATTGGATCAGAAAAGCAAAACCCATCTCCTTCAACACATTTAGAGTCTCCTGGACTTTTGACAGAGGTTATAAAATTGAAGCAAAATAAAATTATTTAGACTTTTTCTAATATTGTCTCAGAAATGGCTCTTCCCTTTTTTAAAATATTGTTTGTTATACAGTATACTTTGCAAAACTATTACAACTACAATGGTTTATAATAATTTATAGCTTTATATATCCAGTATGTGTAGGAATGACCCATATATCTATTCTTGTTTTTGCTTTTAAAAAAATAAGAAAAACAAAAAAAATGTGCTGTCTATTTTTAACTGAGGTGGCCATTTCTGAGACAGCTTTGGTTTGAAACGGAAGGGTGCCCTTTGACTGATTACCTACTAGCAAAACAAGCAAAAATGTGGCTCTTAAAGTAACACTGAAGAAATAATACTCTACTTTGATTACAGTCTATGGCACTTCATGAAAATCTTTAACAACACGGTACTTAAAGCCATTGATGTGCTTTAAAAATATACACAGTTGTGGTTTTTTACTTGGCACATTCATCTCTGTCAGATACCTCTTTTACCACTTCTTACAATCTATTACATTTAAAAATATTACTCTTAAAACAAAAAAGGAAAAAATTATACTGTGCATGCACGGTCTCTTCTATAATGGCAATTTTAAATACAAGGTGCACCTTTTTGTTATTTGTAAACCTTGAGATAATAAACTTACTTTAAAAATTATATCTTGGTCTACAGACGTACCAATACATTATAGATCTATGGCTACATCACAGTCTGTCTTTTCAAAATGATGTACATGATTATGTAGGAAAAGAGTCTACCAATGCATACGTCAGCTGGGTATGCATTGCATACTTGTGTGCTAGAAAAGATGGACAATGCTGTAGTCTTTAGACTAACATTCTCCAACGTGATGCCCTTTAGCTTTCTTGGGTCTACAACTTCCAGGATGCAATCCAGATTTATAGATCAACGCAACTGGAGGGCACCAAGTTAGGGAAGGCTGCGTTAGACAATATGATCACCCCAGCACAAATATCTATTCAATGTACAAAGTATATAGGCAACAGTGTGCAGTGAATTTCCAAGTTGTCATTTCATCTTGTTAACATGCAATATGTGGATGTCTTACTGCTGAGGAAATTTGGGTGCTGTTATTTTACGGTATATACATTATGGCTAATGACCTGTCCTGATTCTTCACTCAACCACGCTGTCCTCTTCTCCGTCATATGATCTAGAAAAACAAGGAGACTTTTTTTTAAAAAAAATCTTAAACAAGTATTACATTAAAATATTAACAATTCAATCTAACAGAAATATTCAGTCAAAAGCCAATTATTTAAATAAACATATATTTAGAATCTCTTTGTGAAGACCACATCCCATTGAGAATACTGGGAAAGATAGAAGAAAGAGAAGAAGGCCATCAGCAAGATGGATAGACTCAATTAATGTAATCCGTTCTAATCTTGATTGCAGGAAAAACTATTTCAGCAATAGAGTAGTAAATGTGTGGAACACCCTACCTGATCCTGTTGTTAGTTCCTCTAATCCCTTATACCTTAAGCTGACCTTACGCATTTCTTAAGAGGTCCATAAGGGAGCATAAGCGCACCAGAGTGCCTACCTCCCTGTCCTATTGTCCCACTTATATATACTCTTTTTATGTCTTTATAACTATGTTTTGCTTATTTATATCCATTTATTTGTGCCATTTTCATGTGTTTTCATACTTGTTTCCTTGTACTTGTTGACAAATAAAATAAAATAAATAAATAAAATAAATATAGGGGAGAATATTGAAAGACCTGAAGGGTCAGGAGAACACAGATAATTCTAGAGAAGTCTTTTTATGTAGTTGCTAAACGTCAAGGCACATAATCAAATTAATTTAAAATAACCTTCTGAATAGGAAGGAGTTTATGATTATTTCCCCCAGATAAAACTAAATTGGCAGTGAAATATGAACTTTATATTATTTGTAGCTGCAACTGCAGCAGCATATGCGTAATGTTCTCATTACAAAACGAATGCCATTTCTTCATATTTTTCTATTAAAACGTAATGGGGTTAGGTGGCCCAATGGCCGACTATATACATGAATGACCCAACCACGGGTTATTATGGTATGTCCTTTATCCACATGTTAACATTTTATATCGAGTCTTTAAAAAAATCTTTCAGAGTGCTTATTCATGTACTCTGGATATTGGGCCAACTAATAATAAAAAATTTTAAAAAATAGGCATCACATGATAGCATGTTTTTCAGAACATAAAAGAGCCCTCCTGATCAGATCCTTCCTGCATTATAAGCAGGACATGAATAAAAAATCTATTTTGTGTTGCTGGCTAGCAAATATTATTGAGGATCACATGATTTTTGTAACCAGCAGGAATAAATAGCAAAAATCTCACTAGATTTGTCTAATGCTCTTTTTAGATTCTTCAATCAACACATACCATAGTGTTCTCCCTTCAGATTGCATGGACAATCAGGGATATATTTCCTTCATTTTGTATAAAACTGTCCATAAAAAAATGAGGGCTAAACTCATATGTAGATATATTTGTTTTGTCACTTGAATGCAGATGTATTGATGTTTGAGTAAGTGTATAAAACAATGTCAGGGAATATCAATTTAACCTCCTATATTTTCTGAAATATCAACTGTTAACATTAATTAGTTTCAAGTGTTTTTGTATCATTGAGCTCAATCTGAATCTTCTTTTATACAGAAAATATAAAAGACAAGTGTAATACAACAGGCAACCAATTTTACAGAAACAGAAAGGTACATACACAATCACTGACAATCATGTACAAGGACAATAGAATTCAAATCCTCTCAAATGTATCAAAGTACAGTAATATGCACTTAAGATACTTACTGTTTGATGATTAAGTGTCTACATCTGTGTAACATACTTGTGGCTAGTCAGATGTTCGGCAGATATTATGGGAATCTATTAAAATATAAACTTTAATTGATATAATATAATAGGACGTCAAATGAAAAACTGCAGAGTTCTGAATTATGTAATTTATGTTAACAGAAACCTAAGTAGCAATTTAAATGAGTACATTCAGTTAAGTAGGATATCAGCCATTATTGGCTGTTTAAAAGAAAGATACATTTACAGTTAAACATTCATGCAGTCCAGTCATTTCAAGCACCCTTTTTGTTGGCCTACACAGAGATTGTATGAACTAGGGTTGTTTTAATTTTCTGATTTTAACAATTGGCTACAGAAGCAAACAATCAGGCTGTGCATTTTTCATACTCATTGAAAAATTAAGATTATTATTATAATTATAACAGTAACTGATGTCATTGACTGTTTAAAAAAGAACTGAAATTCAAGTGATGGGCTCACAAGAATGCAGCACTGGGACCTTGAACTACATTGCTTTTTACAAATTTTTCTTACGGGATGGTTAGAAAATCTAAACACTTAGCTATTCATAAGAACATTTTCTGTTGTTGCATAAGTTATCCATTTAGTTTCTTCTTTTTGTTGTCTATGGATTTGAAATGTTTGTTCATGCGGTTTTACAATGAAAAGATTTGCAATATAATCCTCACACTCCACTGAAATTGGAGAAAGAATATCTACTGTTTATAACAGATTCCCCTCAAAATCAATCAAAGGGAATTAGCAAGGCAAAATGTTGCCTCCTGCACAAAGTACTTTCATAACAGATCCATTTAGTCAGCTCTCGATTATATACAACTACCAAATAAAGCAATTTTTATTGTTAAAAATGTTTGTTGGCAGTAGAGTGGGATGAAATTTAGAACTTCCATTATGGAGACTAATATAATTGATGCTACTCTTTAAGTGCTGTTACAGAAGGATTTTTCTTGATTGCTCTATAATTACTAAACATTTTTACTTTATTAATCTAATTGGTGGTTTAAGTTAATTCTAAAATTATCTCAACAACTTTTGGGCACAGTCTGATAAGAAGTATTATAATATTCACTCTAATCCCTGAATATAGAAATACATGTAAACCCTCAGTTGCTTAAGCGGATAATAGTTCACAAGCATTTGCATGAAAAAGTTAAATGTAAAACAGATAGGGTAAAAAAAACAGTACATTCATAAAAAGAGAGGCTCAGACCAGCTTCTACTACTTAGTTTACTTACTTACTGTTGGCTTCCATTACTAGAGCACAGAAGTTCCAAAAGTAAACAAACTCTTCTAAATCAGACCGATTTATTTTTCTACACAATCCCTAATATTCTTTAACTATATTCAATAGTAGCCTTTTCCAATTTGGCTCCAATATTGTCCAGATGCGCTGGGTGTTCCCCAGCAAGTAGAAGAATAGGAATCTCAAAAATATGACAGGTCCCAGATTGGGGAAGACTAATCTATGCATTTCCAAATTCTCTTTTTGCACATAAATGTGTCCCAAGTGTAATGAAGCTTCTCATACCATTGGTTTGCTACTGCAGCAGAAAGAGATGTTGGATCCAGCTGTCTAGAAGCTTCAAGAGTAGTGCTGTCAAAACATACCAAGGAGCTTCAGCACCAGTCAGTAAAGAGGAAGGGGCCCAAGTCTCAAGTACTTATGCATGCATGAACATTGCATTTGGTGGCATTGCATCATGTCAGCATTGCTCATGTATTATATACATATATTGCTTATATATGTATATACAAAGAATAGGTTACAAAACTTGACTATAGCGCATTATGAGGATCCAGAGAAATAGGCATGAAATGATCAAATTGTACAACAAAAACAAAACCTCCAGAATCTGTACAGGAGAAGCCTTCTAAAAATATAGAAAAAAATATTCACAATCAGCTACATCAAGAGATGGGGGAAAGAGAAAGAGGAATTTTTCTCCATCCTTTTCTCCCTTCCTCTATGAAAAATAACATGTCTGATGACTAAACTTTTCATTATTAATGCCTAATGAATAAATCCAGGCAGTGGTGGGATTCAAATAATTTAACAACTGGTTCTCTGCCCTAATGACCAGCTGGGTAGGCATCACTCAGTGGTCATGTGACAGTATGGGCGTCGCCAACTCAACATCATTCAAGTCGATGGGCATTTCGCCTTAGCTGTTACAATGTAATAAGGGTTAACCAGAGAGGCAGTTTCTAAAGCAGGGCAATAAAGATTAGACTAGAAACAACACCAGAATTTTTCCTTCCTGCCTTCCTTTACAGGATTAGCCTTGTAAAGTGGAAAAGAAACAAAATATTTTTCCAATAACTGGTTCTCCAAACTGCTTAGAAAATTAACAACTGGTTTTTCCGAATAGGTGCGAACTGACTGAATCCCACCATTGTAACCAGGACTCCTTGGTATACTATGTTAGTAACACTTTTCTCTGTTGTAAATTAAACATCAAATTGCTATACTATAAAGAAGATAGTACGTATGTTTTTAACTATTACTATTCAAAGATATGGCATATCTGAAATGTGCTTTTACCTTTACCGTTTGTTATTGGCATTATGTACAATCACCATTAATGTGAAAATGTGGTTATCGTGATCTGTCCATAATGGGAAATGGTTATCTTGACTTACCAAAAATAGAAAGTGGATATATCTACAGTTGTCTTTATATATGAAAACATGACAATCTGATGGTTGCTCTCCATCAGTTGTTTAGCCATCAAGACAAAACTGTGATTCTTTGACACTCACTATTTGGGTGCTTGGCACGTGGCTTGTATTGACATCTGGCTGTGTCTTGAGGTCATGTGATCACTATTTGCAACTTTTGCTGATTTCCAGAAAAAAAAACGCTCAAAGGGAAAGCTGAATTCACTTAACAACTGCTATAAAAAATTGTGTATATAGGATTCAATTGGACTTGTGACCACAAAGACTTGTGATGGAAATTCCAGCTCCAGTTGTGGCTGTAAGTCGAGGACTATTTATATCCAATTAATCAGTTCCCCAAATTCCTGCTCAGTGTGGATGTTCCAGAACATCTTATGGTGCCAGATTGTGGCAACAAACTTAGAGAATCAGCTGTAAGCTATCCTGTGACATAAGCAAAAATGTGTAATAAGATCATAACAGGCAATCTGGCCAAGTTGGGTTGCTGTTGGGCATACTTTTACTTGCTTGTGGATTATCTTTCCTATTTTCCAGCAGAATTCTGAAAATACTACTGAAATACAACTGCCAGCAGCTGTAGCCAGCATGAAAATGATTGGGGTGCTGGGCATTAGGTCAACAGTAGGATGATTAGAGATTCTTACTCATTCAGATATTGATTTCTTGTACTTGGTGTTCTTCATAAAGTAGAATATCATTTTAGCTCCCCAAGTTCAACAATTTTGTATATTAACTTTAATGCTCTGGAAGCTTACAATGGAAGAGTTGTAACTTTGAGACCTGGCCTACTAAGTCAATAGCAACATTCAGATTTCCAAAACTTAATTTCCATATTTCCTTAGCTTTCAAGTTTAGTTCAACAACTCTATCATCACCACCCAGCATTTATGCAATCTCGATAACAGCATGTCGGAAGAGTGTTCTCAATATTTATTTACTTTCTTGACATGTGTTTCTCTGAAGACCTCAGCCAAGCCAGGGCCTTTCTCCTTTGGCCATCATTTTGCAGAAAATAATACTGGCCTACTTTAAAGAGTTAGCATTTGTAGCTTACGTATACAGCATAAATGAACTTAGAACATCCTGTGGTACTTTGTGCTATATCAAGCTTGTTTTACTGTTGGCTCTAGAACAGAATTCTCAAGTTCCTCCAAAACTTGCCACTGAAATATAATTTTAGTGCAAAATAAAGTGTATATACATAATGGATACATGCATATGTGTATGACTATGTATGCATGTAAATGTGTGTGTATATAGCTATTTAAATTAAATCGCTATTAAATTAAACCAAATTTAGTTGTTTTTTTTTTTGGCTGTGTCAATTTTTTTGTCCTGGTCTGCCTACTCTTTGAGTTTTCCCTAGTTTTCTATTCCTAGATTTGATGTTGCCTTGGTTTGCAAAAAGTTTACATTCTACATAGGAAAAAAGTGATTGTGATCTTATATCTTCATTTTTTTTTTCTATACATCGGTTCTTGTAACAGTAAACGTGGACATGGGGGACAAAGGCAAATGATTCATCATATGTTGATCAATTCAGGAAAGTCTTATTGGAGAGTGGGGACAGAAGCCCAATTAAGCTATGCTGCAGATCTAAAGAGAATGTGTAGGCCAACAAGAAGTATAAACCAATAAACAAAACAACCAAAACAAAACAAAACAAAAACCACAACCAAAAAACCAAAAATAATAAAAGAAATCCCCATGCTCCTTAAAAGCACCGATTCTGAGTTATGTTTAAGAAACAAAGCTGTAAATTAGCAAACCTGGTTGGCTGTGGCAGTTGCAGCGAAGGGGACGCTTGTGGCAGATGTTGTTGCTGCAGACACAGTGGCGGGCGTAGCGCCGTGCACCATGGGAACTTTTGGAAGGAAAACCATATAAGCAAACATACAGAAGAGTGTAGCAGTATGGGAAACCATGGCAAGAGGTGGTAAAATGGTCAAGTATGGTATTTATATCAGCAGAATAGCCATGGGGCGAGATACCGCCACCAGCGAAAAGGACATGCAACCACAGCGCAAAGCGGGGCAACATTCCAGAGAGCGGGGTGGGGACAAAGATAAAAGACAAAAGGAAAGGAGAAAAGGGAAGGGAAAAATGCTTATTACCACTGAATTACCAAAGTCAATACAATAAAGTTTAACTATTTCATTTTAGACCCAAGAAACTACAAATAGGACTCTCATTAATAGTTTGAAAATCTTAGGATAACCATATTCCCAATCCTCCCATTTTAACTTCTGATATTATTAGGATATGCTGAAATAAAACTCTAAGTCTGCATTTCTTGCATAAAATGTGTAACTGGCCTTTTCTGTTTTAAACACAAAATAATTTTATAAAACACTGGAACTCAAAGTCCAGTCAAAATCCACCAGAACTGATAAAAGGGACAGGGAAAATGGGGCATAGAACAACTTGATAATGGTAGGAAGTAAATGGCTTCTAGGTAAATTGTGTCAATTAAATAAAGCAAATGCATTTAATTGACAAGTGTTAGTGCAAGGGAAGAAAAATGATTTTGCACAGTAACTCTAAGTTAAAACCTAGCAGTGGATTTTGAAAGTCTGTGAGCTGCTAAACAGGTTTAAGATAATCAAGAAACAAAGCTGGCACCTACCAACACTTGTAGCGGGTGTCATGCACAATATTGAGCCTGCCCATCATGCATTGCAACAGGAAGGTGGATTTGCAAAGGGAAAAGAATTAAAACAACCCATCACACGTGTAATTAGGAAAATCTCATTTGAACAAAGAAGGAAAAATTGGTTATTATGGGAAAACAGTGGCATGTAACCAATAGCACAATCAAATCAAACAGCAAGGTGGTGGTAATTAGAACTAGACTTACATGAGCAGGGCAAGGAGAAAGCAGACTGAACTGTGTGTTGGTATTTTGATTAAAACAAACTACTAAGTTAAAAGTAGGTTCTAATAACATAAGGAGAGGCTTCAGTTGTCCAATTTTGACCTTTACTATATATTGTTTTATATTAAGTTTGATTTACAGGTGCTTTTTATATGTTAATTCATGACTAACGTGAATGCAGGAAGAAGCAACACTGTGCTAGTGCTACAATAAGCTTTGCTTTCTAACTGGCAGATGTTTAAGCTTCAGGAGGCTGGGTAAATCTAGATATATTGCTGTTACTGTGTTTGAAGGGTGCTTAATACATAACATTAAACCATAACTTAGCATTATGTGAATGAATGTCCGGCTCTGATTTGCAGGGTGCCTCAAGGGCTTGGTGTTTTCACTCTTCCTGTGTAATATCTAAATGAGACAGTTCAAGGACGCACATACTTAATATGTTAATGGTAAGAGTTGTGTATCTTGTTTCCTAAACAACTAACAGCTATCAAGATCTTGTTCCCAGTGCCTCAGAATTGTTTGGGTCTGGATAAAAAGGAATAGTCTCAGATTTAACTCTAGAAAGATTAAGTGATTATGCGGGAAGAAGGTTTCTCCTTCCAATTCTAGGGAACTTTTTACCTCTGACCCTGAATGGGGTTGTAATGGCCCATTTGAGGCTGGAATACTATCTGGAAATTTCCTGAACTCCCAGGTCCTGCTGATCAGCCATGGCCAGAAAGGTAATTGCATGCAACATGTTCAATGTGTGTGTCAAGCTTAAGAGGTCTTCTTTTGTAATGCTATGCATGAAAGACCTTGGGAGAATGGGTCAGTAAGTGCTACTAAGGGAACACTCAGGTAAGAGACAGCAGCTGGATAGTGAGTAGGGCAAGAGGCTCAGAAGAGACCTTTCCTTGTTTCTCAGGCTGTAAATGAGATTTGTACTTTCAGACTTTCAAAATTCTGTTAATGTAGCTTCATAATAGAGTAAAATAAGCTCATCTGGTTGTATTTCCATTTTGGGCTACCTATTAAAGCTGACATCAATTTTCCTTAGGTCATTCATGGCTTCACTATCTCTCAGGTCATCTCTACTGTAACATTTTCCAGATGTTGCTCTTGAAGACCACTCAGAAGCTGTATTTGGTCCACAATGAAGCAGTTTGTTATTCCCATGCATTATCCTCGCTATGTGAACTGCAACATTTTCCAGCTGGCTTCTGAGAGAAAATTAAAGTGCTGATTGCCTTTAATGGTCTAGGGAAAGCAATGCAGGATTGTATGGCTCCTACAGCTTTGGACCATCCTGTGTGTTCTGCTTTGCTTTGAGTCCCATCGGCTAAGTGATGGCATCTAACAGGACTCAGGAAGAAGGCTTCATCTGTCACCGTCTATTATTCAGAAGAGCATCCCCATGGAGATTAATATGGCTGCCA
Organism: Thamnophis sirtalis; assembly: GCF_051295495.1. Taxonomy (NCBI): domain Eukaryota; kingdom Metazoa; phylum Chordata; class Lepidosauria; order Squamata; family Natricidae; genus Thamnophis; species Thamnophis sirtalis. Next base: position 25,376,080 of record NW_028261391.1, read on the forward strand.
CCTTCCCTGCTTCATGGACTTTAAAAAACTGTTGTTCTTATTCCTCCAGGCTTTGGGTCAGAGTGCTTGGACAGGGCTCTTTGATTTGTGGGCAATGAGGTAATTGTTATAATGTCTTTTAACAATGGTTTGTTCTTGTGAAGCTACCCAGAATCATTTTGGAGATACATAGTCTAGAAATTCATAAATCAATAAGTAACATAGTTGGATTGTGCTTCACTTGGAAATTAACTATTTAGTATATTTAAATGACTCCTACTATTACAAGGAAATATCTGATCAAAGCATTAGTTACTTCCCCCCCCCCATTCTGATTGTTCCCAGATATATTAGGATTTAATTCCCAAAATTTTCAGAGCAATAGTGGCTCAGAATTGTTCATGTTGTACTCTTAACACATCTGGAAGCAGTCATATTAAAAAAAAAATTCCTGAAAATAAAATCAATTAGATAAAATGCTATTTATTTTTTGTAGATTCCCTCCAATCCGTCTAGGATTCTTATACACATAAGAAAATTCAGTGAAATAGATATTAAAAATTATGGTTGTGATGACTATTTGAACATTGTCAACTGATATAACCTTTCCTACTTATCTAACATTTAAGTGTTGCTAGACTAAATTGAATCATGATATTCAAAGTGGAAATTAAATTATTTTTTAAAATTAAAATAAGATGCATTAATTAATTAAATTCTTGGGACAGAGGTGTAACTGTTTTTTTTGTTACTGCTACTTTTGTTATTGTTATTATTATTCATAATCCATAATCTAATTATGGTACCCAGGCAGGAATATAATGATATTTTAGTTGACTATCATGTTCAAACTACAAAACTAACATATTTTCAGTTTTAAATTTCAGCTATCCTCCTTCTTCATGTCTGAAACCAACACACACTTTTGCATAGAATGTTTAGCAAATGAACATAAGGTAGCAATGAAAATCTGTTGTGCTTTAACTTGCAGGAATGAAACAGATATTTGTGTAGGACCCCTTTGTTGATTAGTCACTGAAAAATGAAAGGCCATCACTACAATGTTTACCCTGATTTCAAAAGATGTAAAACTAATTTATTATTCCAAACCTTATCTTGCATTTTAGTTGAAGACAAAAGTTTGAATAATAGCCAGTAAAGAAAAATAAATAATAACATAACAATATTTCACGACTAAATATTTTTCTAGCACAATTCAGCATATGGAAAATATTATTCTCCCTGCGCTATTCATGTTAAACTCACTTGAGCAAAGGGGTCTTACATCAGTTAAATATATATGTATATATAAAACAACATAAGAGGTGTAAAATGAAGGATTAGAGAGGAGAGAAAAAGATTTCAAATGCTGTTTTGAAACATGATTGCACACTTCAGAGATGCAGATTTTCAGATTATGCTGAAAAGCACCCAACACCTTGCTTCCAAGAGAACATATGCAGAATTTGCAGTTTAGCAGCAAGATTGTCTCTTTGGGCATCCATGGATGTTGCCCTTCCCATGCCTTCTTTTTATCATACTTAACAATGAAAAGCCTCAGACCTTGAACCTAGCTAACCCATGGGAAATTATTCTAGTGACCTCATTTGGGTCTTTTTCAAAGGATATGGGAAATGCCACGTACCTGGTGGGAGGAAGGCTGTATGCTGTTGCAACTGCATGTTTGCAAGAGCTTGCTGGTATTGGAAAATACCAGCATTAAAGACTGCAGTGGCACCATTGGTTTTTTCAAGCGCAGGCCTCTTTGGTAATGGGGGGAGTACAGCTTGAGGAATCCCCTATTGATAGATGAGGATAACATAGCCCAGTTAAGAAGAAAGAGAAGGAAGGTAGGAAAGAAGGAAAAGAGGAATAAAAATGAGAAAAAGAAAGGAAGGAAGGAAGGAAGGAGAGAAAGAAAGAAATAGAAAAAGCAAGAAAGAAAGTGAAAGAATAAAAATGAGAAAGAGAAAGAAATGGGAGAAAAAGAAATAGAAAGAAAAAAGCAAGGAAGAAAGAGAAAGAATAAAATGAGAAAGAGACACAAAGAAAGAAATAAGAGAAAGAAGAAGAAAAAAGAATAAAAGTGAGAAAGAAAAAGAAAGAAAGAAATAGGGAAAAAGAAAGAAAAATAAAGAAAGAAAGAAAGAAAGAAGAAAGAATAGGGAAAAAAGAAGGAAAGAATAGGGAAAAAGAAAGAGAAAGAAATAAAGAGAAAGAAAGAAGAATAGGGAAAAGAAAAGGAGAGAGAGAGAAAGAGAAAAAGAAAGAATAGGGGAAAAGAAAGAGAAAGAAGGAAAGAGAGAGAAAGAAAGAAGGTGGAGTATGGAGAGAGAGAAAGAGAGAGAGAAGAAATAGAACAGTCAGTATAAAATACAGCAATTGAGCACCACCATCTTTTTTTTTTCTATTTACATCCTTGAGCAAGCAAGCAGCAGAGCAGACTTTACAATTCAAAGGAAGAGCAAGGCCGAAGCTTTGCAAGGAAGTTTTATTACTGCCCTTTCAATATGGCACTGTAAGTGCTCAGGAACAGTAAACTACCACTTTTTTCACTATAAAAAAAAGGTTCAGGTTTTAGTAAAGAAGCAGGAATACCAGGGAGGGGGGGAAAAAGCTGCACTGCTAGCTCCATGAGGATTAATAAGTAAAAGCCATGTTAAAGAGAAATTTTATAGAGTGAATGAAACAAAGATTAATATAATATTAAACTTTACTCCCATATCCCCAAAGTCTGTCTACGCATGCAAAAACAAAACAAAACAAAAGTGCCAAGTCATGCTGGCACTTGCATTACAAATGTTAAATCTACGTAAGAATATTGTTAAGCCATGCCAACCAAACAGATACAAATATATAGATCATATATATTTTACACATTTTTTTTTAAAAAAATCCTTTAAAAAAAAACACCCATCTTCCTTGATTTAAAAATGTCTACAAGGTGATTAAACTGAATGCAGAATCCTCAATCTTCAGGATGGGATGGCAAATAAACCTTCTTTCCATCACCTTCCCCACAAATGCAACAAGGAAGCCACACTCAGTTTTAATTTGAGCTCACATTACTTTACACAGGAAATAAGGAAAAAATATATATTTAAGAATTAAATTTTAAAAAAATTAATTTGTATCTACAGTAAAGCTACATGCCAAGCTAAAAGGTGAAAGGTCATAGTACCAGGTCAAAGGTTGCCTCGAGGGGTCGCTTCAGTGATTTGACAGCCGACTGAGTCTTAATTAGCAGGCAGCGAGCACATGATGGCAATGGGCCAGTGGGGTTCAAGCGCATTAACATAAACAGCAAGCAGAGGTGCATCATGGGGGCAGCAGTGCATTTTGGGTAGGTGAGAAAAAAACAAATAAAAAACAAATCATCGGAATGCCATATACAACGAATAACAAGACTAAGCATGCACAATAAAGGCACTATTGAGTTGTTATTGTGAGGATATACCTCTAGGTAGTTAAGTACAAACAAGGTACTCTAATGGGGAAGGGGAGGTTGAAAGAAGGAGTAAGAGTGAGGAAGGGCCTACTTTCTGTATTTTTGGGCTAATCTTCATAAACACAGAAAAAGGTCTCTCTCCAGTTGTCCCTTTCTGCATTGCCAATATTGCACCGCAATGTTTCATGGGAATATTTAATGGTCAAATCATATAATTCAAATCATATAATTATGTAAAAAGAAATATAGGATCAATGTTAAAATAAAGGCAGTTTCTTCAAGCTGGGCGTGAGTTCTGGTTACATCATGGATATATCCATATTACTTGCCTCACAAGAATTTAGAAGTAGGCCTTCTCCTCAGATATTTTTTCAACTTCAGCCTATAATTTCTTAGCAATGTGTCATCCAAATACAACCCCAGTTGGCGTTTTCTATCAGCCAAAGCTGGCTAAGAGCTAGAAACTAGGAACTCTCACTTAACGTTAACCATCATTTAAAGCAAGAGTGTCAAACTCACAGCCCGCGAGCCCGATGCATCACACTCTGGCCACGTCCACCCCAGGTTTAGTGAAGGGGGGAAAAGTTGTGATATGTCACGTGACAACAACGTAACACCGCAAATTTGACACCCCTGATCTAAAGAATAAAAGTAGACCCAGTTAAACAGGGTTTTCTTTTATCCCCTATCAGAAAACACAGTTTAGACAACTGGTTCATTGTCTAATTTCTCCCAGTGATGTGATTGTGCTGATCCATGTCACAATCAAAATTCCAGTAATAATATTACAATAATTATAGTATTATAATAGTATAATAGTATAATAATTATTATTATTTATGATAGCTGAATTCAGAGCACAATACACATTATTTTATTCATTATTTTATAGTCACATTGATAGAAATGCCTGTTCTTCAATACTTCAATAAATTATTTGCCCCATTGCACCTCATTCAAGTATATTTATTAAAGTTATTGCACATAATACAGAGTAGTAATCCATTTTCCACTTTCTAAAATTTCCTTTCTTTTCTCATTGTACTTTCAAGAAGTTTCAGAATTCCTTTAGAAATTCTTCTCTAGGTATTTTTGACTTTGCTTTACTATTGCGAGGTGGTGAGAAAGTACCATTTGCCTTTCTTTTAAATATTTTTACAATGGTCTAAAGTCTCCAAGGCTCAGGTTTCTTGGGTCTGAAAATGCCTCAGGAACGACTTCTGTCATGTCTGTCTTTGGGATTTTGCAGAAAGGTGAGATGGCAGGTAAACTGTACATTGCCAACATATGACTGCACTGAAAGGCAGATATTCACACATATTCCATGGTCACCTCAAAACTAAGTAAGTGCAAGAACGCCCCATGTGAGAATTCTACCAACATTTTCTTTCCCAATGAAGGAAAATGAAATTCTTTGCCTTTAAGCTGAGACTGTTAAACGTGGAAGAAAATATTTGCACAAATAAGCTTAGATATTTTTGTCAGGATATATTCAAATGCATGCTTAGTGTTCAATTTCAATAAGCTAGATCACTAATACTGTTTCCTCCCGTATGAAACGAGAGTGAAGTTGTTGTGTGGTATGTGTAAGTATTGGACACAGAAAAGACAAGAGAATCCCTGAAAGATGTTTGTAAACTTTAGCTAGATTCAGAATCATTAAACACTTAGCGTTGCTGCTAACTAAATTCAATCTAAGCTATTTTCTAAGCAAACTCATTTGTTTATTAAATTTGTTCGCTGAAAGTCTCATCTCAAGGTGACTCTGTGCAAATGAATGCACAAAATGAATTCTAGGACGGGGAAAATCCTTTCCAAGGAAAACAGAAGGATAAGTAAGACCGTATATGATCAATTATACAAAAATTTTCGTCTCTTTGATGACATAAGTCTTTTGCAGATGGAAATGGAGCACAAAAAATGACAGATCATGGGATCTACTGAGGAATGCATCAGCTCCTTGTGTAATTCTTATGTAGCAGATGATGTAAAAACTTGCGGGTCAGGGTTTATATGCATGCGTATCAATAATATCAATGTACAGGTGACTCGTAATAAATGACTGCTTCTCACTAAGTAGATTCAATGCAAAGCTAATATGTACATCTGACATGTACATCTATGCACAATATACACGTAGACAAATTGACTACATTTTTAGTAGAATCTGACACTATGTAAGAGCAGACTTGGCATCACATGCTTGTCAGCATACTGACGTGGAATGGGATACTCAAACCATCCTATCTTTAGTAAGGAGGTTCAATTGATTAACAGGGCTCAGCGGCTGACAATGAGACAGATATATTTGATTTCTTCTCTGGACTTACCATGGCTGCTGCAGTAGCTGCTGCCTGAGCAGCTGCTGCTTGATTGACCTGGTACTGGGCAGCTTTGATCTTAGCTTGCAGATGGGCTGGAGGGTGAAAATATTTGCACTTTTCCCTTGAACATCTCCCTTTGATGTAATCCATGCAGACAGTAACAGTATTGTCGTTGGTATCAATCATTGCACTGTCAGCAGGGTGAGCAAACCGGCAATCATTTTCTCCTCTGTTACAGTTGCCACGCTGATACTCTCTACATACCTACAGGCAGGGATAAAAAAAATGCAAGTAAAATTACATCAGGAAAGAAACTAAACCCAAAAAGTTGAAAGTTATTCTGGAACAACAGATAAATAAACCTCAACCATTCGGTTTTGTTTTACCTTGAGAAAATATCTTTGTCTTTTTATGCCTGGATGAGTTTCTTAATTCCCAATCTGATAGTTTGGCTTAATGTATGTAACTCAAAAACTTTCCAAATTTAAAAGCAAAATATTTCCAATTCAATCAAACTACTAAAAGGGTTCAAATAAGTTGAATTTTTGTGGTTATTTCAGGCAACAGCTGAGAAATTCGCCTGCATTCTATGTAATAAAAGATAATCTGTTCTTCATGGTTTTAATGGATAATATTTTGGTTATTTCATTGTATTGTATTGTATTGTATTGTATTTATTTATTTATTTATTTATTTATTTAGTATCCCACCTTTATTATTTTTTGGGGGACAATACAAGGCAGTGAACATTATCTACTTACTATCCTCACAATGACAATAACCCTGTGAGGTGAACTGGGCTGGGAAAGAGTGATTGGGCCAAAGTCGTCTGGCTAGCTTTCATGGCTAATTCATGACTGAATTAGAACTCATGGTATTTTGGTTTCTAGCCTGGTGCATCAACCATTGGGCCAAACTGAATCTCTTTCTATTTATCTATTTATTTATTGAGTTATTTGTTTGATAGTTTTATTCCCATCTTTCCTCAAAGTCCTTACATAGCTTTGCTTCATTTTGGCCTCTCAATCAGAGGTGGGTTGCTCCTGGTTTGGCCCGGATTGAGCGAACCAGTAGTGGCGGCGGGAGGCTGCCCCCCCTCCCCCGGACACTTGTATGCATGTGCAGAAGCTTCTGTGCATGTGCAGAAGCTTCTACGGATGCGCAGAAGCATTGCATGCACAAATGAACTGGTAATAAAAAAAACGGAAACCCACCACTGCTCTCAATGGCAATGGGAACCCTATGATGTAGATTGGGCAGAGAAACAACATTTAAATCAAAGTAATCAAGTGTGTTTCCATGGCTAAAAATGGACTTGAACTTAGGTTTTCCTATTCCTAATCCAACATCTTAAACGCTATGTCACATTGGTAGTGTGTCCTTTAATATATAGCCATCTATCCAGGAGTTCCAAATTTCAATTAACATATCATGAAGCTTCAGGCTGTGGGAAATATGTATAGCAGAATATAACAACATTAGGAATGGTCCCTCTGTCACCTTTAATAATATGTTCACAATCATCATTCCAAAGAATTTCTATGCATAGTGAAAATAAGGTATGAAAGAGACATATCTTTTAAAAAACAAAGCAACCCTTCTAAGAAATTAAAGTGCATTTTGGCACAGCTTTTTATGAGCGCTATTAGCTACATAAGACATTAGCTGCATTTATTATCTCTGCTGTTCACAATTTTGACACAAGAGGGGGCACGGGTACATGTAATTTTTTTTATCTTGCTCTTCACTTTCCTTTTAAAATACATTTACATTCATAGTCTTTTTCAACATTGATTTTTTTCATTATTAAGATTAAAACTGTAATTTAACCTGCAGAAAGGGCTATGATGAATATTTGAAAGTGAACCAAGAAAACAATGTAATGTGAACATCATTCTCTTGCAATTATTTCAGACTTTCTTGTGAATCATACTAAATGAAAGTTAAGCAAGTATCAAGGAGAGACATCAAAAGGTTTCCTTCAATCCAGAGCAAATAGGCCTCCCCACCCCCTCTGAATTCAATTGCACCCAATTCTTAGAAAATGCAGGGTCAGTCCCTGGTTTGCCTTTGCCACCTTCCTAAGGGTCAGAGAAAATAACTAGATTGGCCCAAAATTATCCAGCTAGATTTATGCCTAAATCTGGATTAGAACTCAAGAGTCTTCCAGTTCCTAGCTGCGGCCTTAATCACTACACCAAAATGGTCCTAATTAGGCCTTAAGAGGGAGCAATTTAAATACTGATCTGAGTGGTAAGAAAGAATCACTTTAATTGAAAAGCCAGGTATACTTCTAATAATCAGCAAATAGTCAAATCTAAAGGTTATGTTCTAAGTGTCTTATAATATGCATTGAGAAGAAAGAAAACCATCAGATTAAAAACCTCTGGAAAAACCTTGCAAAGAAATTGCAGTGACTTATCTTAGCAGTGTCCAAAAAGCAGATCTGATTGAAAAATAGAAGGACATACTGATTTCACATCCATTGTGAGATTTATGAAACAGGGCTTCTTAAAAATTGCCTGGGATGGCAGATTCTTCCTAGATTGCCTTTCAAGGCAGCACAGTGAAGTGCAGCGTGGCAACTGATAATTACCAGTCTAAAACTCACATTGATTGCTGAAGAGAGAAAGGTATCTGACCACGTGTGAGGGGTCCTGTGTCTCTAAAGTCAGGAACATGACCTTCACAGAGATGCCTGAGCTCCCCTCGCCAAGAGAATGGAGGTAAAATATTTTCCAAATCCAAAACAACCAGATAGCATTTGGGCATAATTCACTGAATTCAAATGTAAGAAGAAGGAAATAAAACACAATCAGACTTGCAGACCCAGTGTTAGTGTGGGACTGGTTAGGTCAGACTAATCAATTTCTCAGGAAGGCTAACATTAGTTTTATATATAACAAGAAAATGGACAGATTGTGAGACAGCCACAATTTTCTTAGAGTCATGTCATTTCTGGGTTGTTAAAATTACTTGGGAGGTAAATTGTGTTTAGATCCAAGGCGTGGTGTTGATATCTGAGGAAGGAGGTAGTTTTTCTGAATTTAAAAGAGGCAGTAGTTGCTTTCTTCATTTCAGTTAAATCCCTGTTTGTTCATATAGTTCTAAAATGGCCAGTTTAACTTTAATACATTTTTATACTACTTCAGCCCATTCTCAATACTATAATGCAAAAGAGAGGGAGGGAGGAAGGGAGAGAGAAAGAAGGAAAGAAAGAAAGAAAAAAAGAAAGAAAGAAGGAAATAAAGAAGGAAGGAAGGAAAGAAAGACTGATCTTAACTATTTTAAAGTTCCTTACCTGGATTGATTTGTCTCTCTAAAGGGTTATCTTACTGGTTATTTAAAAGAGAAATAGCATGAAGGTGCACAGAATTCATACTACTAATAGAGAACACAATTCAATTGCATCAATCAGCTTCTAGAACTGATACCTTCAGGACAGTCTAAAGATATAAGGCTATAGTTCCGTGACAAAACAATGCTAACTATTGTCAGATCTCACACATTGTGCTAAGTGATTTGTTTGACTTGGATTTAGGGTATCATATGAAATTAGTTTCTGTGAACTAAGTTTTGTAATTATAATTCAGCATTTATATGAACTAGAGAAAAACAGCTTATTCAACTGTAATTAAAACAGTCAATTGGTTGTTGCACTATGTCTATTATCACCAGCCAATTCTAATAATATTAGGCTAGATGAATCAATGCTTAACTCAGGGTAAGATAATTTTACCTTGGAATTCAGAGAATCAGAATCTGAGTCCATCCAGAATACAGACTGAGGTCTTAAATGAAGTCATTTTTAAAGATAAAGACATCCTCAAGCCCAGCTGTTATCAGGTAAGGGTTATAGCTATGTCCTAATCAGGCCAATTCTAGGATATTTCTCAACTTCCCAATTCACCTTGCATATCTGATGTTTCCAAATTTGTTCTCCCCCTTCGTCTCATGCTGCTTAGTTCCTGGGATTTGCCATGATTGCCTTGATGGTGCCATTTAGGAAATTTAAATGGAAATATTACTGAACAGGAATGAATAATGTACTTTATAACTATGTCTCAGGGTAGAGATTCAATGTGTTGATGGAAATAAAATTATTTCAACTTATTTCTCACCAGTGTGTCCAGGATAAATAATAATCTACCTTACAGGATGGTTGTGAAGAGAGACTGAAAAGAAAGTGGCAAATGTAAGAATATTATGTAAATGTTAGCAATAAGATATCTGTAGCTGGATATGGGAGGGACTGACCAAGTCCCATACAAATAGCTCCTGCCTATTTATAGTGGAGAAATATGTTATGATGGTTGAACAGACAGAGCTGATTCATTATCAAAATAATTGTTCTGAAGAATGGGGACTGCCTGTCTAAAGCAGCAGCTCCAGCTTCCAAAAAAGTTGCAACTAATGCCCTAGAAGGAGAGAAAACAAAATCTTGGTTCATTGGTTGGTTGGCAAGACTGTTCCTTTGAGAACTGTGAAAATGACATCAGAACTACTGTGTTCCATTTCCCTACTTAACACACAGCAGAGCAAGAGTCTCACTCCAGAGACAAGTGCCCTGGACTCAGCAAAACAAATATCAGCAGATTGAAAATTGCCACATTACCCCTGAAAAAGAAAAGCACTTTCATCCATTCCTCTCTCTTTGTATCCTCCTTTTTCCAATTACTAATCAATGTTGCAGATACTCCACAGACCCAAATCTTCCAGTGCTGCTTGCAAATGTCAACCCTGGGGAAAATGTTTACAAATGGGTATTCCTACTTGAACCTGCCCTTTTAAACTGTCCTTAACTTGAGTGTGTATGACCGAACAGGAAGACTGACTCACCATGGCTAAATTTTTATAAAACAATTCAGTATTCCATAATTATTGGAATATTATTTTCTCTAAGTATTGATGTTGATATATGGATAGTCCTCAAATTATTATAGTAATTGGGACCATAAATTATTATTATAGTACCCTGTTTCTCTGAAAATAAGACCTCCCCGAATAATAAGCCCAATCGGGCTTTTGAGCACATGCGCTAAAATAAGCCCTCCCCAAAAATATTGCAACACAGCAGCAGCCATGAGGTGACCATGCTTGTCGCTTCCTGCACTTCAAAAATAATAAGACCTCCCCAAGCGTTTATTTCAGCGGTCAAAAGAAAATAAGACCCTGCCGTATATTCGGGAAAACACGGTAATAGTAATTTCCTCTGAAGCTAAGTGATGTGGTCATAAAGCATGTCATATGTCTGCTTCACTTAGCATGGTAATTCTGGAATTCTGTAGAAGTGCAAGCTGAGCTGGAAGGCAGGGTTAAATGTATCATCAGTTTGGAATCAATGCATTGTCACAAGAGACCCAAGTTCAGTCCCCTGTGAATTCCGCTGAGCCTTATCTAGCGCCAATTTACCTTTGAACATTAGCTGACTAGATTTTTGTATTACAGAGACCAATAACAAACTCTTCTGTGCTTTGAATTTAACAAATATTCCTGGTTATTAGCACCTAACGTATTCCCTGCTACTGCTGGTAAATGAATTCCATTCATTATTAGCAAAGGATCCACCCTGATCCAAGATATTCCAAGCCTTGGTAAGGAACTGCTTCTCTTCAACTGTTTCTCCCTATCTCCTGTCCATCCTTTTTGTCTTCCCTGCTCTATGTCTTGTGGAGTGGCAAGAGGCTCTGAATTACTACTTGCTATGTAGTGGCTCAGGGCCTTCCTGGCATGTGACAACTCTGGAGGTATGAGATGGCCCCGAGTTGCAGTTCAGCGCAAATCCCAGTCACTCAATCAGTGTGGCGCAAAGCCCCAGAAAATCTCAGCTGCCGAGTCCCGCCTGCAATTGCTCTCATCACCCTGTACTCTGAAATGCCTACCATCCTGCACTCTGCCATCCTAGATGACCGTTACAATTTTCTTGCTCCTGCTACTGCTGAAACATGCCCAATCGTACACTTCATGAAGCAGCTTCTGGCCAAGTGAGGCTATCTCCCTTGGTCTTACACAAAAACTGCTCAGTGTAATCTTGGGTGGGGGGGAATTTACATGCTCCTAATGCGGGTGGGCTGTTACATGCCTGAATTTTGATCCTGTGAGTGCAGGGGGTACCTTGTATTTGATGGACCAGCTCTTCCCAATTACATCTACCCAGTCTACCAGAGAAGGAAGGCAGCACATGTTGCGGGTCCCAACTATCAAGGAAGCACATCTGTCAGGACCTAGGAAAAGAGTCTTCTTCTCTATAAGGGTTCCTTCCCTTTGAATAATATTTCCCCCAGAGATAAATTATCTCCCACCCTGTTGCTTTACTGCAAGGCCTTGAAGACATGGTTCTGTCGGGTGACCTGGGTATCCCATTCACAACTGATTCACAACTTAGATTCTGTTGCTGCCATGCGGTAGGGGCTGGGCTGTGGATTATTATGAACTTTTAACTGCAGATTTTTAATGCCGTACACTGACCAGAGTCACTGTATGTGAGGTTTAAATTTGTTTAATAAATAAATAAACGTTTGGGACTGGCTGCCCCTTAATTCAGTGTCATCGTAACCTCAAATGGTTGCTGAACAAATGATCTGAAGCCAAGGACTAACTGTACACTGTCTAATTCACTTCCAGATAGTTCCTCTGAGCAGCAAAAGTGACTATAGATCTTTTCCCAAGTCAATAATTATGGTACCTCTAAGCAGGGGTGGGATTGAAAAATTTTAGCAACCAGTTCTCCGCTGGGTGGGCGTGGTCATGGGGGAGTGGCCTATTCGGCTTTCTGCACCATGGAGGAGGGCATTTTCACACTCCCTGCGCTTTCTTTGAACCTGTTTCTGGACTTCCGGTAGGCCCATTTCCCCCCCCCCCCCCCGAGCATCCGTGTAGTTCCTGCACTTACCTGGCATGATGAAAGGGCTGTGTGGAGACTCCTGAGAGGGGTGGGGAAAGCCAGTCCTTGTAACTACCAGTTCAGCAAATCAGATTAAAATTAACAACTGGTTCACCCAAACCGGTCCAAACCAGCTGAATCCCACCCCTGCCTCTAAGTTGAGCTACTTGTTTCCCAAACCAACCAGAATCCAATGAAATGCAACGTACATTCCTGGTCTGGGAATGAAAAATCAGGAGGAATCTTTACCAAGGAAATTAGAATGTTTAACTGGTCAGTGAAAGTTCATACAAGAAAATCCAGTTACATAAAATATTAAACTAACTCCACTCAAATAAGTTATAGGAACATCTAAAGTCATTCAGTTGACCTGTCTTGTGGATCTAGTTCTCAAAGAAAAAGAGGTGAAGAAAAACAACCCAAAAGCCTTAAAAAGGAAGCTACTCCCGTATAGAACTCTTTGGCAACACAAAATACATTTGCTAAACACTTATGCATTATAGTATTGCAGCTACATCTATTCTGATCCTCTGGTCAATGAGGAGGAATTATTATTATCCGGAAAGATTGACAATACTCTTTCTTAGAACTATGGAGATAGAATTATGGAGATTCTAAAGACTGTTACTCTAAAGAGCCAATCTGGTATATTGGTTAAGTACCAGATAGAAACAGGAGTTCTAGCCCTGACTTTCAAAGCCAACTGGGTGACTTTGGGCCATCTAATCTCTTTCAGCTGTAGGGGCAAGGTAATGGCAACCAATCTCTTGCCAAGAAAATTGCAGGAACTTGTCCATACAGTTGTCAGGAGTTGATGCACATGCAGACAACAAAGAAAGGAGTAGATACTTTTTAGCTATCTGAAAGATGAATCTTGCCAGATAATATAATTATATATTGCCAGAATCATTGTAAAATGATCGGAGTTGGAGATTAACCTATGGGTTGAAAATACTGTAAAAACAAGTGCTGCATTGGGTCAACTGTTAAATAATCCCACCTGGTATAAAACAGCCCAGTTCCCCCACCTTTCTATCCAAAGGTGTAAAAAAGATGGATTCTGTTAGTTTCTCACTTGTATCACTCATAGTTTCTCATATCTGACACAAACATAAAATAATGATTTTTTCTCATGCTACTAAGAAATTTCCCTTTACAATTTACAAGTGCTAGGGTGTTACATTAGAAGTCTTACAAGAATTTTCTAGAAATGGAAAGCTTTCTAATGCAAATATATTTGCCAAGATTTTGATTCCTGTTATTTTTAAATAAGAATTGTTGTTTTCCTTCCTTGTAAAAACTCTTTTTTATGACCCTGTAATCCCTTAATTCAGGATAAAGTCAGGGCAACTTGACGCTGGCTTTTTTTTTAATGTACTGCTACATAGAGCAACAACATCAGTAAAATTTAAAGCTTTTGATTAAATAATAAAAGCAACAGTAAAATGTGAATTCAACAATAATGGCTCTTTGCAGGGCATTTGCAGGGGTAAGTGATAACGATATGTCATGTAAATCATATAAATTAGATATTTTAGCTTGTCTTTATATCACATAGGGGATGCGGTGACTCAGTGACTAAGACACTAAGCTTGTTGATCAGAAGGGTAAGCAGTTCGGTGGTTTGAATCCCTAGCACCGCGTAATGGAATGAGCTTCCATTACTTGTCCCAGCTTCTACTAACCTAGCAGTTCAAAAACACGTAAAAATGCAAGTAGAAAAATAGGAACCACCTTTGGTGAAAGGTAACAGCGTTCCGTGCGCCTTCAACATTTAGTCATGCTAGTCTCATGTCCATGGAGACGTCTTCGAACAGTACTGACTCTTCGACTTTGAAACAAAGATGAGCACCGCCCCCTAGAGTCGGGAACGACTACACATATGTGCGAGGGGAACCTTTACTTTATATCACATAATTCATATTAGTAGTGCAATGGAATTGTGATGCACATAACATCAACATGGCTTCTGCCAATAGCTGTGATGGCTTTCTTAGGCTTTCCAAACTGTTAATAATACAGGAAGTTCTCATTTAGTGCCCATAATTGGCATTGGCAGTCTGCTTGTTAAACAAAGAAATCTCTAAGTGAAGCCACAGTCCAAATGCCTCTCTTGTAAGGATGAGCTGGTGATTTTACTTTTCTACAGCTCCTGTTCAGATCCACCTCATTTTCAAACTCCTTGATGACTTATTCCTCCACACCAAAATAGATCCTGTTCTATTTCAGTTATTACTAAGCTGGCTTACAGAATTCTGACTCCTTTAATATAATTTCTTTCCAGTACTCTGTGGATCGTAAAAAGAATAAGCAGAATGACTAAGCACTATGCTTCCCTCCTGTTTGTGTTTAGAAGACAAATCAGACGGAGTGTGGACTAGCATAAGGAACACTTCATTGTCCAAGCTGCAGCTGAAAACTGTCTGAGGGCTGGCTTTACTAAAATATAATAAGATGTTGAAAGGGCCCATCTCTCTTAGTTGAGAAACTATTCCTGGCAAGGGAGCATATCCACTATGACTAAGATGTACAGATGGCATAAAAATTGATCGATAACAATCGGAATTCAAATGTGCCAATGACATCTTTGTCATTCTAAAATAAACTCAAATTGAACTCACTCTTCAAAACTTTAACTTCACATGCCTAGGGATGAAACTTACCAGAGAGAGAAAAAAGAGAACAAACTCCCATTCCTGACATCCTCACCACTGCATTGTATAATGGCAGGATACAAAAACAAGGCTCCTGGAAACCCACCCACATGGACCAAATCTGAAACTTCCAACAGCCACACCCTGCCACACATAAAATATCACATAAAATAAGCTGCACAAAAATCCTCGTCAACCGATGCAAAACACATTGCATCTCAGTAGCATTGAGAAAAGCAGTGTTCAGCTACTTCTCTAGTATAGTCAATAAGAACAACTCCCCCCAGCCTTCCCCAAAATTTCAATTAAAAAAAAATTGCACCAGGGGAAAAAAACAGAAAACTAACACCATACAGCTATATGTCATAAACTTTCATAATGTAATGCTACAGATCTTGATAAAGGTAATTAGAGATTTTTGTACATTTATACCAGGTTGGGAACATATTGCCTTAGAGAAAACCTATCTATGTATGTGTGGTTGCTAAAAGCTGGCCCTGGCTTTATACCAGTGATGGCGAACCTTTTCGGCACCGAGTCCCCAAACTGGAATGCGTGTGTGCATGGTGCAGTGCCACAAATCCGAAACCAGCTGGGTGGTGTGCATGCATGCGCTGGAAGACCAGATGGCATGCACACGCTGGTCACCTGGTCTTCGGGTTTTTGGCACTTTGGTGTGCGCAAAGACTAGTTGTCTGGTGCGCATGCATGCACAAAGACCAGCAGGCCAGTGTGCATGTGCATGCTGGAAACCAGAAGAGCAGCTGGCAACAGGGCGCATGCCCACAGAGATAGCTCTGTGTGCCACCTCTGGCGCATGTGCCATAGGTTCGCCATCACGGCTTTATATCATATCATCGATACCAGGGTTAATAAAACTTTAGGTGGCTAGAGCCATTAAAAAAAAACCTTTTCCACCCAGCTGTTGTAGAGAAAGGTGGCTGATGTTATGAGAGAGAACAAGGTCAGAACTTTGAATCCTTTCCCTTTCACTGTTTTGGGGAGGGAAGGAGAAATTGCATTACAGATACTCCTAAACCTATGACCACGATTGAGACCAAAATTCCCACTGCTAAGCACGACATTAAATGAGTTTTGGCCCGCTTTACAACCTTTCTTGCCACAGTTGTTAAGTGAATCCCTGAAGTTGTTAAGTTAGTAACACGGTTGTTCAGTGAATCTGCTTCCCCATTGACTTTGCTTGTTGCAAAAGGTGATCACATGACCCTGGAATACTGCAACTGTCATAAACACGAGCCAGTTGCCAAGTATGCACATTTTGATCATGTGACCATTAGGATGCTGCAACAATTTCTAAGTGTGAAAGTCAGTCATAATAAGCCATTTTTTTCAGTGCCTTTGCAATTTTGAATGGTAACTAAAATGAATGGTTGTAAGTTGAAGACTGCCTGCAATCTTTTTCTTCTTCCAAAAGAAAGATATGGCACAATCATTCATCATTTGAGATAAGATTTTAAGGATTTAACTGCAATTAGGCAGTCTGCGGTCTGTTAAAAAACTGGATGGAATTGAATGAAGTTCATTAATTGCCTATAAATTTTCCAGAGACAAAAATGTTAACATCATGAAAGGATGGGTAACCAATGACCTTCTTGTGTTTCCGCAGCCTCAAAGCTCTATAAAGAGTCTGCTGGAATTTGGTCACAAAATAGTCAACTTTAAATCAGTAAAATAAGTGGGGGAGGGAGGGTTAAAGAATGATTTTTGTGTTTGAGGTTTTCTACACTCCTCTAAACATGAAAACCACAGGAAGGGGGGGATCTGAAAAAAATTATACAGGCCACCCAGCATATTTCGTAGGCCACTGGCCTATCTACTTTGCCTATGCAAAGACTTAAACATACTCAGCTCTGCATTGGAGTCCAGTCCTATGCCACACCCAATACAACATGCTCTACTGGCCAAGTTAAAGTTCTGGCATCTGTAACAGATCCTGAGCTCAGTTTTAACCTTATTACTATTATTTTTTGCGAGTCATTGCATTTGAAGCGAGGTTGTTCCCTTCGCTTGTAATGGAAAGTATTGCATAAACACAGAAGGTGGTTTAATTCAATAAACCAATTAAGCATGTTGTGTGAATCTATTCCTGGTTTACTGCTGATGATCTATTGCTTTTAATGTTGTTCTTGTTAGGAATAGTAATGTTTTGATAAGTACGGAAATTGGTGGGGTTTGAAATTCATTAGTTCCTTTTCGAGAATTAGCCCGATACGTGATAATCACATTATTATACTGCCGATGGGCAAAGGCTTTTCTCTGAATAGTACTTCCTTCCATAAAATATCCCAAGTAGGATTACATTTAGAGAATCAATGAGCCATACCTGGCTGATCAAAACAACCATAACTGGGAGGCAAATTATTTCCTACCTCCAATCTGTCCGTCCGCATTAGCTTCTGTGCTGCTGCTGCTGCAGCGGCAGGAACTGGCACACCAGGATTCCCTGCAACCAGCATTGGTGCTGTTGGCAAGATCTCTGCTGGGACCAAGCCAGGAGAAACTGGCCCCAAATAGGGGTTAAAGGCTGTTGAAGCGTTGGTGGCTAGGCTTGGTGCAACTGAAAACATTGGCTGGTAAGAGAGAAAGGGAGAGAGAGAGAGCAAGAGAGTCAAATGTAAATAGTAGTCCCAAAAAGCTTTCTACATTAAATCATTTTGAAATAATGCAACATTTATGCATGCAGACAATGGTGTTAACTGACCCTCTCATACATGGAAGAAGCTTCCTGTTCAAGGAAGGCATTTGAGCCAGCAACTGATCCCAGGAACTGTAAGGGAAGGAGATAAAGTTTGCACACTACCCCTGTGTTGTGGATAGTCAAGTCATGTTTCCACAGTAGGTATGCAAGAACTGGTGCAGTAAGGAGCAATCACTAGGGTGCCTCCTTCCACTGGCAAAGGCATCTTAAGAGTAACTCATCCCAAGGCACAGAAGAACTCAGGATCTATACGCTTGGCCTTCTTTTGGAATAATCTACAATATGTATGATTCCTGCTGCTAGAATTGTAATGTTTGGCCTAAAGCTGTCTTAAATTTTTCAATTCAAATTCTCAAGCCCTTTTTCTGCTGTGAAAAGGTAAATTTCTTTTGTCTTTCTACATTATTCTTAAAGTGTTCAAGTACTTTATTTGCATTTATTTTGGGGATGCTTTTCAGCTTTCCTTCTGGAAATGTTGAGGGCACTACAGCTGTTGCTGTTAAGAGTTTTTTTTTCTCCCTCTCAAGTCTCCTTGGCAGCCCACACTTTCCAATCAGTAAATGCCCAGTTAGAGAAGATGCTTCCTAATGTTTTGACTTTATCTAATAGAAAGGTGACAAGCTAGGATAACTGTACAAGAAGAAATACAGAGCATTTACAGAGCCTTAGAATTTCTGTCATTAAGTTGTGATGGTCCTATGTCAAGGTACCCATGTGATCAGTCTAATTTTACAGCTTTTTTTTTTGCGGTGGTGGTTAAGTAAACATCATGCCTCTAAATTGAACATTGAATTCGTTAAGCAAGTTAATGCATTGTTATGTGAATTTTTTGCTGGAAACTGGCCTTTATAGCCAGTTTCCTGCAAGAAAACCTATAGTAAACTATGTCACGCGACTGTGGGATACCGCAACTGGCCATGAACATAAGCCGGCTGCTAAGTGTTCAAAATGTGGTCATGTGACTTTGTGTGTTGCGTGCATGCGTGCCACCAGAACACTAGAATCAGGTCCTAAGTACCTTTGGGGGATCCATCATAACTTCTAATGGTTGCTAAGTGAGGACTACCACTACATACATCATTTGGACTCTTAGTACTTTAAAACAACACAACATTTTTCCCTTCCCCCCATCAAACTGAAGGCCTTCACAAGAAAAGGGCATGATACTTTTTATATATGACATTAATTACTTCAGCCTCAACTACAGGAGATAAAGACAACACTCGTTTCTTGTTAAGCTTTTATATAAGCTAATTAGTAGCCAATTGATGGAACTGGGCAGGGACCGTTCATATTGTACCAATATAATTCTTACAGCAATTATAAAAGAACATTTTTATTCTTTTCACAGAGCAATTAAATTGTAAGATACAGTACATATACATGAAAATGGCACCTCTCACAAGGTCTTTTCTTTTATAAAAGCTGTTTATAATATTATTTGCATGTAACCTCATAATAATGACAGTTTTTAAATTATATTTTACTATCAGTGTTGCAAAGTAAAACCGTATGAAGTTGCTGTAGCCTGCATACATTGACGCCATTACTACTGTTCAGATTAATCTTAAAGGCAGAGAGAGCTTAGCAAAGACAAACAAGGGATATTTTCTTTCCTGGTCTCTTCTCTAGATTATCCACAGACTGGATAATCTAAGGTACGAATTAGAAGTACTTTATTGTTTTGATTTATACCTCATTTTTACATCAAAGTGAAATTATCAAAGTGGGTTACAAGTTTCAAACACACATAACACAAGGTGACAATAGTTCAAATGTTCCAGATGATTTATAAAGACAGGATAAGATTTAGCTCCCAAAGCTGTCTGCATTCCGAAGTTGGATGATAACAAAGGAAGTTTAAACTTTGCCCTTCTATTACAGAGACTTGGCCCTTGTATTTCATTACTCAAAAGTGATTCATCACAAGTCTTAAAAACCTCTGGCCAGCATGGTAGGCTCCCTGTTCACCTTATACTTACTCTGAGAGCATATGCACCAAAGACAAATTCCTTGTGTGTGTCCAATCACACTTGGCCAATAAAGAATTCTATTCTATTCTAATTCAAGTGATCTGGTGTCTCAAAGATGCTTTTCCAAATGGCAACTGGACTGTTTTTCCCCTGAGAAAGAAGACATTTCACTTCTCATCCAAGAAGCTTCACTGGTTCCGGTCCAGTTGCTTTTTGAAAATGAGACAACTATGACCTGAATGACTGAGAATCTCAACAGACATAAGTGATCTGCTGTTCTCTAGATGCGTTAGATTTTTCCCCCCCACAAATCCCACCTGGTTCTTTAGGCTTGTGGCATTGGAATGTAAATGCATCTGGAGAGAACCAGGTTCAACAAAGCTGTTCTGTAGTTAAAAAAATAGAGTGAAAACAACGGTAAACCTTTAACCTTTATTCTTGAAGTTAACAAACTTTTTTTCTAAGAATTTAAACTTCAGGTATGTCAATTGGACTTATGTCAATTGGTACCAAAATTTCCATTGTTAAATAAGGCAATAGTTAAGTGAGTTGTACCTTATTTTACAACCTTTTTTTTTGCCATACTAACAAATCACTTAAGTAAGTAAGTATTAAGTTAGTAACATGGTTGTTCAGCAAATCTGGATTTCCCCATTGACTTTGCTTTTTAGAAGCTGGATTGGATGGTTACAATAGGTGATGATATGACCCTGGGATGCTGCAACCATCCTAAATACATGCCAAACGCCAATGAATTTTGATCATATGGCCATAGAGATGATGCAATGGTTTAAATGCAAGTATTCTTGTAAATAACTGTTTCTAGTGTCTTTTATCTTCAGTTACTAAAAGAATGCTTATAAGTTGAGAACTACCTGTAAGTTGTAGTTTAGCCCTCAATCTTTCTGGTTGTCAGACCAATTTTCTGGTCTATTTTTCTCTAGTTTTGCATACTTCTTCATTAGGGTATTTTTTAAATCCTCGTTTCATATTTTTAAAAACATTCTACATGAAAATTATGCATTTATACACATACATGAGTATGTATATTATGTATTTATACACACACACACACACACACACACACACACACACACATGCAGGTCTTGGTGCATTCGGGGTCTTTTCCCGTGTAAGATTGAGAGTATCTTGCCGACGTTTTGAAAAGACCCGAATATACCAAGACCTGCATACCTGTACCCTTGAAAATCTACAAAAACAAACACACACACACACACACACACACACACACACACATATATACATACATATATACATACATATACATACATATGCATATATATACATACATACATACATACATACATACATACATACATACATACATACAGTGATGAAGGCACAGAGTTTTGCCAAATTCAAATCCAGAAAAGAAGTAAATTTCAGTCTTTATACTGGTACTGCTCACTTTGAAATGTAAATTTATTACACTTTCATAACTGTCCTATACCCATTCCCTCTTAAGAACTTCTGAATATACTAGATTTATCAAATGACTGCTACTGTTCACAACTCAATAAATAAACAATGATGTATCTTTTATGTTTAGAAATAATCAGAACTAATCTCTGAAGAAAAGTATGGATGGATTGTACTGTCTATGGAAGATCTCACAGCAAGGGAATTATTAAGAGCTAAATGCTATATTGAGCTTTTAGAGAAAACAAAGGGAAGCAAATAAAGCCAGAGTTTTGTGATAACCTAATTGCCCAGGCAAAATGTTTTGTAAAAATTAATAGTTATTTATCTTGTTAACATGTCCCACATTCTTGGCAGTCTTATCTCCTTCCTACTCTTATACATGAAACATTATTGCCTAAAATCCTTCTTGAATTGTAATATGTAAAATGCAGTAAAGGAATGAGACCAGCGTTCAAATATGCTGATGCCAACTGGGGTCAAGCATAATAATGCAGGCAGCTAAGACCTTATCAGAGAAGTTATCATAAAGCCACTTTGGTATAGTACTTAAGGTGCTGAAAATACAAGCCAGGTGGGCTGAGTTCTAGTTATGACTTAGGTATGAAAAACTGGTTGGATAACTTTAAGCCAATCACTCTTTTTCAGCTTATACAAGGCTATTGTTGTGGGGAAAATAAGAGGAAGGAGTACCAGGTGTGTTCATCACTTTGAGTTACTTAAAGTAATAAAGGCAGGATAAAAATCTAATAAAAGTAAATGTTTCCCTGTCCAGTTGTGTCCAACTCAAGGGGCCGTACTCATCTCAATCTCTTAGCAGGGGGCACCACTGTTGACCAAAGACATTTCTATAGTCATGTGGCCTGCATGACTATATGCCAAGGCATATAGAATGTCATTAATTTCCCACCAAAGTGGTACCTATTTATTTATTCTCACTTGTATGCTTTTGAACTACTAGGTGGGCAAGAGCAAGGTGGGCAAGGATGGATGAACATCCCGTCATGCAGTGCTCAGGTCTTGAACCTGGGCAAGTCAGTGTCTTTAATCACTGAACCAACACATCCCCCACAAAAATCTAATAAATAAATAACTAATACAAGACAGTCAATAAAGAAATCACAGTATTTTATATAATGAGAGAAAAGGAAGATCAAACTAATTCTGGACCAAGTAATGTGGATTAGAAAATTTGGTCTGAGTTACTATTTTTTTCTAAAAAGATTCCAAAAATCATAATACACAATCTTAGAAGTCCCTAACATTTGTGGGAATTAAAATGGGATTTTATACTGATTAGCATAATAGTTTTGTTAGACGCTTTTCTTCCCTGTAAATTATTTTGCTTTCAGCTCTTTAACAAGAGCTGTTAAACTTTCAGGAAAGTTTTTGTGGGTACTTTTTTTTTTTTAAAAAAAAAAGAGAAATCAATTATATACTCCCAAATTCCACCTAGGCCAGAGGTCTACACTGCAACTGGCTCTGCTTTATGGAATGTGCCATTTGCCATGAGTAAAACTTCATTTTAGCATTCTTTTAACTCCCTAACTCTCAGGTTTCTGGACTAAGTAGAAACTCTGCCCACTTTGAAACCTGAGTGTATATGTGGTTTATTCTGCTGCTCTCCACCGTGTGAAGTTTATCTTCCTTCACAAAACTTTCTTTTGGGATTTGCTTCATGCTGAAAGATGCTTTCTAATTAACCATAATCTTCAATTTATGACTAGAATTGTGGTCAGAATTTCTGTCACTAAGCAATGAGGTCTTAAATGAGCCATCATGTTACTGTGACCAATTTCACAACATTTTTGGGGGAGCTGCTGTTGTTATGCTGTTAAGCTTTGGCTTCCTCATTGACTTTGTCCAAAGTTGGCTACGAAAATCACAAACAGTGACGTGATACCAGAATCCTGCTACTGTCATAAATACACAAATTGTGATCATGTGACTTCAGGCATAAGTGTGAGGACTGGCTGCAAGTCACTGCAAGACTACGTATAAGACCAAACAGTTTCCTCCTCCTCTCAACCACTTTCTTTCCTGTCTAGGGAGGATGAAAACAGTGAACAGAGGAAAAAAAGAGATGGAGTAAAGGAAGAAGAAGCACTGCATGGAGGAAAGAGTTCTGTATAGAGGACTTCTTGCTGGAGTAAAGAACTGTACATAACTACTTATTACTTATAAAGATATTTATTGCACCAATGAAACGTTTGCTATGAAAGGGGCTCAGGTTTATTAGTTTCTTGGGAAGAAAAGGGCACTCTACTGTCCTTGGAGGACTTTATGTATTCCTACTGATTAATATTAAATATTATTATCTACTGGGGCTAATCTACAAATCTCTGAATGTATGTAGGAAACATCTATTACTAAATGTAACCATCAAACATTCAAGGAAGCATTTTTCACAGTAGCTCATTTCTCACTTCAACAAACCAGTAACAAAAGATGGAAAGCTAAGACATCAAATAAAAGTATCCAAGGCAGGGCTTATGTGTAGTAATAGACTCAGCAAGATCTTATCTAAAGTAATAGCAATGTATGACTTTATTTATGCTATTAAATTTATATCCCACTTGTTTTGTACATCTGAAATCAGGATGCATAATGCTTCTGCAGCAACAGCCTAAATTTCAGTAGGAGAGGCTGATTCAGAAAGACCTTAAACTAATTCACTGGGCCATCTACTGTATGCATTGACTAGCTTTGATTCTTCAAGTTCTATGATGCAATTGAAATTTCAGCTTGGGATCCGTACTAGTACATCCAAGATAGGTGCACAGTGCATGATGTTATGATTATTCTCCCTTCCTTTGAGAATAAAATAACCCAATGACTAGCATAAAGAGGTTTATGTATTTATTTGGGGTGGTGGCAATTCAACATTTAAATAATCTGACAGAATGTATTTGGAATAGTACAGAATATGAATGAAAGCAATCCAACCACATTAGCATCATTTTCCTTTCCTGCACTGCAGGATATTTAATATTTTAAGCATCATTGCTCTGTACAGTCAGATGGACCGAGCAAGAATGAGAAAGTTACCATGCTGTTAAATTGCAGCAGAAGACAGAAATATTCACTTCAATGACTGCTGAGTCACTGTGTGTGCTTAGTGACTAAATCAAAATGAAGGTCCTCAATTCCCTTTTAGTGATTCTGCATAGTGATATAGAATCATCCGGCTTCATTTTGCATGACACTCCTCATGTATAGAGCACAATTTATGGCTGGTTTTCCCAGGTGCAAGAAGTGTCCTCTCTTATTTCATTGTGGAGGTTGACAAAAGACAAAAAAGAGAAATCAAATTGTTTTATATAAAGGTCTTCCAGCTGTTAGTTTACTATGACAGTGTTATGAGAGATATGATGCAGTTGTAGTACAGTTATCGTTGAAGGAGAATGGGGCACTATTTTTGATTGATTTCCAGTTTTCTGGTAAAGACTTAGGTAAGCTGTCAGCTTTCCATAGCAATTTGATATGACCCTGCCAAGATTTCAATAATAAGTGGTGATCTCCACTTTAAGGATCTCCTCATCTGCACTTTGAGAGATATATTTGTTTTGGCCCCAAATAAAGCCATCTTCACACTGCTCTCAGCTATGGAATGCAGAGTCTTGGGAATTCAGCCTAACTGTTTTGGATACCAAGCATGAAACAGATGTTGTTTCATTTGCTGTTCACCCTACAATCTGTTCACCAAAACTCTGTTTACTGTTCATTTGCTATCTTTATCCTCCCCGATTCATCTAGTAAAAATGAGCAGGTGTACTGATACAACACAAATCGATTCATGGATTAGTCCGGGGATTATTTCACCTTTCTTTCAATCATTTGGAAGTCACTTTTTGTCCACCTAACTCAAGGTTATTGCTGTGGAGAAAATAGGAGGAGCAAGGAGTATTCGCCACTTTGAGCTATTTATAAAAAACAATAAAAATGGCATAAAAAATCTAAAACTAAAAGTTCAGCAGAATTTTTTTGCAATCATTGATTCCTTTAAAAAAAAACACAAATCTCTTCCATTTATGTTAAGTGAAAAATTCAGGTTCTTTGGCCTAAAATAGTAAGTTAGGAGGAATGAAGATTATATATCACCAATGAAATCCCAGAGGACCAATGTGAAAGGGTGATGCGGTTTAAACGGTATGTATGTATGTATGTATGTATGTATGTATGTATGTATGTATGTATGTTATAATCAATGTTAATATCATGGGAAAGTTTGCCTAGGATCTGGTGTTTTCTCTACCTTCAAGAGGAATTCATATCATTGGGGGATAAGATGTGAAAATACTGCTTCTTTTTCACATTTTTCCTTTTATAATAATAGAACAGATCAAAAACTAAAGGCCCGTCAGGGGATAGACAAGTCACATAAGCAGGTATAGCCTCAGGTCTCAAAATAACATCCTAACCCTACATAAATCTGTCAACTTCTCAACACCAAGAAAGGGAGAGAGCTCTTAGAGCATCAGATACTATGATTGAAGTATCCCTTTCATGCTTATTTTAAATGTCAGAAACCCAAGATGCAGGAATCGCTTCCAGAGGTAGCAAACAAGAGAAAAAGTGGTAGAGCGAATTAGCTTAACTGCTCACTATAGATAAAACCACGCGGATATCAGAGCCAAGTTTTTGCAAATCAAACACGTAAGGAACGAAACATGACATGCTACTTCTGCTCAGACTCAAGATGAATCCAGATGTTTGAAGTTTTTTTCCCAATCCACAGACATCCGTCAGATGGGATTGGACTGTAGGACAAATCCCATGGGTCCTGGACGTACTGGATTTGTACTCCTAATATATTTAGAGCTAGTAGGCTGGAAAGAAATGGTACATATTTTCTTTCAATCTCTTTCATGTCCTGTAGCAATTTTGTTTATGCATTATTATTATTTTTGCATAAAGGAATACTTTACTCTAAATGATGACATCTGATTTTTCTTTATGGTGCTGAGAAAAAATTGTATGCATTACCAGCACATTTACTTCTTTTAAAAAGAATGAATATTAAATTTATATATATATATATATATATATATATATATATATATATATATATATATATATATATATATATATATATATATATATATATATATATATATATATATATATATATAAGAAAACCCTTAATAATACATTACCAATTAATAAATCATCAAACTATTTGTGCATAATTTAAAATATTGAAATTTACTAGGTTGCATAGGTAAAGGTAAAGGTTCCCTTCACACATCGTTCAGTCATTCCTGAATCTAGGGGACGGCACCCTCTCCGTTTCAAAGCCAAAGATCCAGTGCTGTCCAAAGACATCTCTGTGGTCATGTGGGAATGACCAAACGCCAAAGGCGTACCTTCCCACCAAAGGGGGTTCCTATTTTTCTACTTGCATTTTTACATGCTTTTGAACTGCTAGGCTGGCAGAAGATTACATACAGATGACATTATGCCTTAAACAAACCCACTGAAGCCAATGGGATGTAGGTTAATTATGACAAAATTAAGTTTCATGTTTCATTTTTTTTGCTTTGATAATACCGATTACATATTTATGAGTCATCATCTTTACTCTCAATAAAAGACAAAATTAAGTACTTTAGTTTTCTCCCCCTCCTCCCATTTATCTAATTTTGATTTATCTTAAGTTTAGCTCTGACTGGATCAAACTAAATTGATGAGTTCAGCACTCTATTAAGCCTCAATGTGATTTACTTGAGTTTCCTTGTAATCCAGCCATTATGGTTTGTAAACTATGGTTTACAGGTTAGATTCTTATTCAAATACAGCTTTATTATTAAATAAAACACTGTTAGCCAGATCAGGGCATAGTATAATGCTTGAATTCAACTGCAACTTAAATAAAGTTAAAGGACTTCTGTAATTAATAAGAAAAGTAGAATGGCAAAGAACAGAACTGAGATATCATGACGTGCATAAACTTGTAACTCCTAAGCAGATGTTGAACAAAAAACATATACCTCGTGAAGTGGAGCGCAAACAAAGACAGGTCCAGGGGTGCCGCTTGGACTGCACTCCTCTTGCTGTAAGAGTATCAAATTAAAGGACCTGGATTATGAAACTTCTATAGTTGCACATTGATCAAAATCAAACTACTCTAATATTTCTATAACTATTTTAGCACTGAGAACAGCACTAAACAAACAGGAAGAGCAAACTATGTAATAAGCAAAACTTAACTGCATGATCTGCATATTATTTTCACAGGGAACGGGAACGAAAGTAAAGTTGGTAGATATGCTATGTATCTTCTGCTCTGATCCTGAAACTTCCAGGCCCCCAAATGAAACCCTCCCCGCACTAAAAATAGAAATGAGTAAAGTCCCATCTGCTTTCCTTCAATTCGGTCACTTTTTGCTATTACAAATAGCAATAGCAGTTAGACTTATATACCATTTCATAGGGCTTTCAGCCCTCTCTAAGCGGTTTACAGAGTCAGCATATTGCCTCCACAGTCTGGGTCCTCATATCACCCACCTCGGAAGGATGGAAGGCTGAGTCAACCTTTGAGCCAGTGAGATTTGAACCGCCGAACTGCAACTAGCAGTCAGCTGGAGTGGCTGCAGTACTGCACTCTAACCACTGCGCCATAGAGACTTTGCTTTTATTCATAATTGAAGGGGAAAATCTGATAGGTATAACATGTTGCCCTTATAGGTGGGGATCAATTTAAGGCAAGAAAGAAACTTAGAAAATAGCAATCTTTTGAGTGAAATCTGAGGTTTTAGAGTCAACTGAGAATGCATCACATAAATAATCAATCCCTGCCTTGGACTATATATTTCACAATCTGTCTGACTGCTTGGTTAGAAATTATGAGAGACACAGTGCTGTCATTGCCATATATTACCCTTCCTTGGAAAGGCTAAATAAATCATGTATTTATAGCGTGTGCTGGCTCATCTATGTCTCATATTAAAGCCAGCATCAATGGGCACATGCTGCATACAAACAATGGAAAGGAAAGATAAACACCTATCACTGTCTGCTCATTTGTTTTGGCTTTTTGTTCTTCTGGAAAGTAGGTAGAGGACAAATGGCTGAGAAAGAATGACGTGAAAAAGATAGAAAGGACTACTCTTGGCCTCTTGACTAAGTTCCCCCGCCCTCCCATCTCCTGCCTCAAACATGAAATATCCCCTGCTCCCACAAACATGAGTATGCAGTCTCAGAAAGGAAAGGAGCAACTATGTCAGAATGCCATGAGGTGTATAACTTTATAGAATACAATTAGCAATTTAGCAATTTAATAAATTTGTATGCCGCCCAATCCCGTAGGACTCTGGGCGGCTTACAGAAACAAGATAAAAGTAAAAGTTAAAAAATAAAGAGAAATACAATTTAAAAAACAACACAGCATACATTCCATTTAAGTGGGGCTGGACCTTGTTCAACAGCCCCAGGTCTGCCGGA
This sequence comes from Thamnophis sirtalis, assembly GCF_051295495.1. Lineage (NCBI taxonomy): Eukaryota > Metazoa > Chordata > Lepidosauria > Squamata > Natricidae > Thamnophis > Thamnophis sirtalis. The sequence continues at coordinate 25,404,943 of NW_028261391.1, forward strand.
ACAGCCAGGTTTTAGTGGCTTTTCGGAAGGCCGAGAGAGTGGGAAGGATCCAGATCTCTACAGATAGATCGTTCCACAGGGACGGAGCAGCTACAGAGAAGACCCTCCCCCGGGAGGGTCGCCAGCCGGCATTGTCCGGTCGACGGCACCCAGAGAAGGCCCAACCTGTGAGATCTTATTGGTCATTGGGAGGTATGTGGCAGGAGGCGGTCTCTCAGATATCCAGGTCCTAAGCCATGTAGGGCTTTAAAAGTAATGACTAGCACCTTGAAGCGCGTTCGGAGACCAATAGGAAGCCAGTGCAGCTCGCGGAGGATGGGTGTAACATGGGTGTATCTAGGTACACCCGATATCGCTCACGCAGCTGCATTCTGGACCAACTGTAGTCTCCGAACACTTTTCAGGGCAGCCCCATGTAGAACATCTTCATAGATTCATGATTAATATTGGTAATGCAATGATTCATGGATTGCATAATGGTTGTTAAGGCATCAGCCTAGAAACTGGGAATTCTAATCTCTAATAAAAGCCAGGGGGCAGACCTGGACCAATCACTCTTTCTAAGCCCATTACATCTCACAGGGTTGTTGCTGTGGAGAAATTAGGAGGAAGATCTGTTGGATATGTTTGATGCCTTGAGTTATTTTTATATATATATATAAAATAAAGACAGCATACAAATAAATAAAACGAATATTGTATCTGTTTTACATACATGTTCTAATGCATTAACACATGTTTCCTGTGAGACACCTCTATGATGGAACAATTGAATAAATTGTTAATAAATGAATATATTGTTACTAAATGAATCTATAATAAATATAATGTATTACTATATGAGTTTATTGTATTTATGCTATAGGATTTTATGCAAGCAAAACACTAATTTTTTACTATAAAATATAACAATTCAAATGTACGGAAGCATATAAATCATAGCTGGGATTTCTGACCTGAATATAAAAAAACCAGAAGTTAACGTGGCTTTTAAACAAGATGACCTGAGATATGAAAGTCTGAGTGAGATATTTTAATCATAATAGCTGCCAATCTAGATGTTGCCAATCCTGGAAGATTTTTTTTTTTAAAAAAAATGGTTCTGGGAGAGGCAAACAACAGGACAAGGGCTGAGTTTGCCATTGTTGTATGATTCAAAAAACAAGCAAACAAAATTGGTTGGATATTATTGTCTGATAGAAAAAATATCTGGCTGAGAAGAGAAACTGGATTATCTTCTAGGTGAACATGGTATCTTTCCATAGAACTTGTATTATATTCTCAATGAGTTCAAACACTGGACCAAGGATACATGCAAATAATTTAACTCTTCTGAATTTGGGGATTCTATTAGTGGGAGCATAACAGAATAGCCAAATATATTTGGAGGATACCAGAGATAAAAGACCTAATTGGTGTTATATTTTGACCAGGGCCTTCAAAAAACCTGCACAATCTTGTATCAAGTGTTTTTTCCCCCTTATTTTCTTTTTTTGGTCATAAGGCAACTGGACTGTTTTTTTCCTTGAGGGAGAAGATGTTTGACTTCTCAGCCAAGAGAAGTGAAAGGTCTTCTTCCTCAAGGAAAATACATTCCTTCCTTATAGGAAAAAAACATAGTCCAGTTGCCTTTTGAAGAAAAAGCACTGGAGACAACCATGGCCTGGATGAGTGAGAACTTCCATAGATCTGCACAATCTTTGTGTCTCGCCCAGTCCAGATTTGTTGACTTCCTGATTATAAAAGCTGTAATGGGACAGTGTGTTTATTCCATTGTCTTGCTAATGACAATCCAATGATGGAATTCAGTGATTGACGGGGGGGGGGGGAAGCATGAACCTATCAAAATAATATATTCCTTATATTCTTAGTCATATTTCAATGTGATTACAACCTCCAATTTTTATCAGATCAGCTTGCCTTCCATGGTCCTTCACATGTTCTGCTACCATATCTGTAAGTTGTACTTGGTGCGATTGGGTATTATTTCCTATGTTAAATGGTCACGACGGTATTCAATAAAGTGCAGCTAACAATGGAAAGAAGTTTTAATGGGTTCATGCAGAAAACTGATGAAGGCTGGTGGTGGTGGTGATAGGCGAAACAAACTTATTTCCAAAGCAGATCAAGGCTCTTTTAATGCAGGCAAAGGAAGGTGTTACCCCTCTCCCACTTGTATGTATCAAATAAAGATCAGAGACTATATTATACTAGGAAGGACAAAACAATAAGGCAAATGGGTTGGATACAAAATGCAGTAGTTGGATCATTGCTAAATCTGGGAAGAGCCACTATATTATAACCTGTAGCCCTGATTTACTTAAAGCCAAAAGGCACACATACTTCTTTTTCACATCATGGAAGAAAAGGAATTCTTTTCATATTATACCCCTTCAATTATTTTAAGTTTATTTAACTAACTTTCGTTTTGAAAAATGAAATGTTTGCATTGAATGATAGTATGGTATGGTGATAGCATTCCAGTAGCACATTACTATTCATACGAAATCAAGGCTTAACTTTATTGCTGTCAATTTTATTCACTAATTGGTCTAAAGTAAATACTTTATTTGGCATAGAAATGTTAATTATCTGACAGTCTATGAATGTACATTTAATAAGTTAATGTGAGGAACACATTATTTCCAGCTGACAAAGGAAAACAGAAAGAAGACCCAAAACGGTAATATTTTCTCACCTTTAGTGTTTGGTATTGATAAATGCAATCAGTGTCGATGAAATATGCAGATCCCTCCCCCCCTCTTTTTTGGAATGTCTGAGGGATATGGTTCTATGAAGAAATAATAATATAATAATAATAGTAATAAGTTCACTACTTAAAATATTAAACTTAATCATTAATAATCATATTTAGTTAAATGAAAAGGATAAATTGATGATACTAAGGTTTCAGCTGTGACTAAAAGTTATAATTCTAATGAAACAAATAATAAATTATAGGTATCAGAATGGAAAACCTATGGCTTTCTAGATGTTTTTAGACTCCAAACTTTCTCTTGCATGCAGCCTTTTTCAATCTCTTCAAGATGTATTTGGCTATTAATGAGATTTCTGGGCCTTGAAGTCGTCCCCCCACCCCACCGGTGTGGAAGGTGTCAAATTTAGGGAAAGTTGCTTATTCTAAAGATATCCGCAAACCGGCATAGGTTCTCCATTCCAGATTAACATGGTATCATTAGGAAAATGTTGCATCAATATTCCAGCTGACCACTAGCAGCTTTGTAAATCAATTTAAAATAGGGAAACACACAATATAGACAGATTTGGATTCACCTTTGCTTTTTGTTAAGTATTTCTTTAAATCTCCTTACTGTTCCATTATGATCTTAAACTGATGATAGCATTTTGCAATAGGGACTGTGTGTTGCAAACATGCCAGCAAGTGCTTTTAAATCTTTATAGGGGGTTATAACTATATTTTCTAGCTGCATCCAAAGGCAGCTAGTTTTGGAGAACAAAATTTCAGCTTGTTATTTCAGGGATTTCTGCACAGCAGTCTGAAGAAAATTCTTTGAATTACATTTCAAACTGTAGTGTGATTGAATTGTTTTTAAATATTAGCAAGTTAGAACTATGTCTATTTTTCTTGTGATCTTATAGAATAAAATATTTCTACATGAGGAAGCACTACCATAAAATAACTTTTCTTCCCATTATGTCCTAAAATAAAACTTCTTTCAAATCTTACTTGATTTTTAAACTTCAAAACATTGCTATGCTAATATAACTTTAATAGTATTCTTTCATTAACTGCTTTCTTATTTACAAAACATTCAAAGGATTTTGTTCGCATGCCCTTTATTTTTTCCTTCCAACTTATGATTACATAAGGATATCTGTTATCAAATAGCTTTTCATTATTCTTTTAAGCTACAATAAACAAGGCAGATATAGCTCAGTAACAAAATGTCAATTAAAAAATTCTTGAAAGGGGATTAACTCTTTGAGTTCTTGTATGAAACGAGTCAAAATGGAATGTACAGGTTTAGCATTAGGATGTTCCATATACAGTTTCTGTGGAAATCTCTTTTATCATTTAGACAAAAAAAAATATTTTCAATCTTAATGCCTTAAATGTTCCATTTGAAGTTTTTTTTAAAAAAAAAAACAACTATATGCACATTTTGGAAAAATTCAGGATACTAAACATAGTAGAATTTATTATTCATCAGCTGCATTACCATCACAGTGGAGATTTCTGACTAGTTGCCTTATTATTAGTTTAAAGAAAGCATGTTTCAGTTCACTACTCCTGCCAAAGCTGATTTGTTTATCCTGCTCATCAAATTTGTAAACTAAAAACAGAGGATTAAAACCAGGCTTTCAAAGTTGCAAGAACAACTCCAACTCTACCAGTCTATAATAATTTCTGAAAAAACTGAAGTATTTATAGCTGTAAATCCACAAATCAGATTAAAGTCAGGGCATTTGTAACCAATCTGGTATGTGGAGTTGTTGCTTGCTACTTTTCTTACATCTGGATACCTCTTAAAATTAAATTATACTTGTCTTAACCAGACTTACATATAGGTCATTGTGCAAAAATATCAGAGCTTAGGGCTGCCTTACTAACCCTATTTATCATGCAGTAGTTCAACTAAACTCAATGGGTCTATTTTGGAATAAGTCCAAGATATGTCTAAGTCAATTAAAGGCAAGGATGTAAGCTACTGTTTGTCCTGAAACAAAGTCTAAAATTGGATGTCCCAATCTAAGCATCTTCTTCATAAAGGAAGGGAAAATGCTACTAATGGATACTACATTAAATTAATCTTACTTACCACTCAACAAACTGTTCTTGGCAAGTATTATATTTGCAACACAGCCCTAATCCTCCCTCTGAAATCCTTTCTCTTGATATCACTACCACAGTACAGTCATGTGATACCATACTGCATTTACTCCTAATTTTTCTTTTGTCTTCTTTTCCAAGCATGAATGAACAGATGCCATAGGCCAAAATAGTTCTGCATTCATCAACAAGAAACCACAGAAGAAAAATGATGGGGAAAGACCATGGTAAAGATAATGGAGGACTGTTACTAACATGAAGACATGAAGGGTGGGTCAAATAAGAAGAAAGTGGGAAGCAGAAACAAACAGGAAAGAGCTTCAGTGATTAGTTGGGTAGAGATTGGTGCCTCTAAAAAAAATAGTAAAATGATGCTGTACTGCCAATTACTCTGGAAACTGTATTGCTAGTTCTCTCTCTTGTGAAATGATGGAGTTGGATCCTCTCGTGCTGTCTAAGCAGGGTGGCCTAATATTACCACACTGTACAACTATGTGCTAAATACAATACATAGCACAAGAGACACATGTAGAGTAATATATGGCCCAAAATTGTGTAAAATTTCATTTAAAATTTCACTTACACAATTTTGGGCCAAGTATTACTCTGCATGAGTTACTTTGATATTAATCAATAACATGTATTGGATGCTAGATACCTGAGCTGCATCATAAAAAAGTGTTATTCTCCCTCTTGTGTTATTTATCTATGATGGACAATTTCTGACTGCAGTTGCATGTTCGCCAGGCTATTTTTCCGTAACAGAGACAGTGGCTGTCACACTGGAACACTAATTAAGAAGAGTAAATCAATGCTCACCACTGGTTGTAATGGGGCACCAGGCATCATGGCATTGGCTAGTTGCATTTGTTGGGCCAGCATGGCCATGTTCTTCTGCTGAATCAGGTTATTGCGGCCATTGATCTCCAACTGTGTTTTTAAGTGTGGTGGTGGGTGAAGATATTTGCAGTTCTCCCTTGAGCATCGTCCCTGAAATACAGGAAAGCATAAGAAAAATAATTAGTTTTGCTTTGTTTGTTGTATGAACTATTTTGATACTATCAGATGCACATAAGCTATACATATTACCTCCTTGTGTACATTTTATTTGTTCATCCCTGTTTAAAGTACAGCTTTGCACAATGAAAAGACAAATAATACACATCTTTACAGGAAATTGAACAACACTTAAAAAACAACAACCCTACATTGTTATAGTGGTAGAAAAAAACATACAGTTTGTACAATAGTAATAATGATAGCAATTTTACATTGTGTATGGTAATCACCAAGTACATAGAGTTAAATCAATAAATAGCCACGTAAATGTGGGAATAAAATATTTCTAGTTAAGATTTTAAAGAAATGCTAATTGTAACGTTTTTAAAGTTCAATAACTTCAGAGAAAAAAACCAAAACACTTAAAATTGGATCATTCTCTGTAGATGGCAAAAAGAAAACCACCATCAGCTTTTCTCCAAATATTAGCAAAAGACAGCTTTGGGATGAGTACAAATATTAATAACTGGCATTCTATGCTGGCTGAAATACATAACAAGCACAACCCAGAAGTCAATGAAAAGTAGCTGGATTAAATTAAGTATGAAGTAGCACAGCCATCCCACACTGACATCAAACTCAATGTTAATAGTCCTGCCAGTTCTATGGGTACAAGCAAATGAAGCTCAAGACCTCTGAATGCTAAATGACATAAATGACGCATATATCTTGAAAATAGCAAGCAGTCAACAATTTTTTTGTTTTCAATTATCATACGTAAATGGGCAATAATGGTGCAGGATCCAGTCTGAGTCAGTCACCAAGACCAAATGTTTATTCTTATAACTTTCAGACTCATGCTGGACCCCATGATCAGGGAACTTCTCTCTTTCTATATGATGGGCTCCAACATGAGTCCAAAAGCTTGCAAGAATAAACCTTTAGTCCCAGTGGCTGGCTCAGATTGGATCCTGCAAGATTATCCTGAGACATATACATTTGCCTTCACTCAAGGGCAATAATGGTATTTATTTCCCCAGAGACGTGCTTAACATGAAGACCTTAAAGAAACCCAAATGTCTTCTTGGCTGAACAAACAGCATAATCTGAATAATTCCAATTCCTTCCCTAGAGCAAATAATCTAAAACAATAATGGTGGCCATGCTCTGCTCCTCTGAGGTTCAAAGACTCATTAATCAAATAAAGTATTATGTTGTTCTTTTCCACGGAAAGCTACCACACTTATATTTGTTGTTGATTCAAGGATCCAACTCAGCACTCTTTTTTTGTGTCCAAATAAATTGTTCCATTTCTCCCCATCTGGCTCTGCTCTTGCCAGACAAATATATTTGACTAGCCAGTTAACATTTGCACAACAGAAACTCTGATCATGGGATTTTATATAATTCTTATGATTTTGTGGAGATAAATAATTCTAATAGAACTTGTCAATCCAACCAACTGTATCAATATGCTTTTCAAAACACTATAAAATTGTGTGTGTGTGTGTGTGTATGTATGTATATATGTATGTATGTGTATACACACACACAAACCTACAAGACAAAATCCAGCTAGAAAACCAAGAAGTCTACGAAATACCATGCAAAATCTGCCCTGCAACATACATAGGACAAACGAACAGGAGAATAAATGCATGCTTCGCAGAACACAAGAACGCAGTAAGAAAAAAAGAAAAAACTTTCTCCCTTTTCCAGCACCTTAAAGTTATAGGACATGAAATTAATTTTGAAGAAACCAGGTTAATCTCCAAAACAGAACACTTCAACAAGAGAATAATTATGGAAGCTATCAAAATAGAGAAACACCACCACAACATGAATAAACGTGACGATACCTCCCACCTACCAGATATCTGGAAACCAGCCCTACTCAACAAATGAGCCCCACCCACCACCCAGGCCATTACAACACAAAACAACAAGGGATACACAGCCAGCACCAATCAGCACCAATCAACCAATCATGATACAACCACACAACCAATCATTCCACTTACTGAAACAAAGCCAGCACGCCACACCCACCCACCAAGATCTATAGAAAGATGGCAGCTCTGACCATGCTTTAAGCCAAAAACACCAGCCTGAAGATAGAGAGTGAGACCTCGCCGAAACGTTGCAAAGACAATCTCAACCTTACATGGGAAAAGACCCGAATACAACAAGACCAGCATACCTACACCCGTGAGAATCTACGAATATATACATAAATACATACATACATACATACATACATACATACATACATACATACATACATACATCTGTGTGTGTGTGTGTTGATAGATAGATAGATAGATAGATAGATAGATAGATAGATAGATAGATAGATAGATAGATAAGATAGTTAGATAGATAGATAGATAGATAGATAGATAGATAGATAGATAGATAGATAGATAGATAGATAGATAGATAGATAGAAAGATGATAGTCTCTCTTTATTTATTTATCAGCACAAATGCAACACACACACACACACATATAAATCAATAAATAGCCACGTAAACGTGGGAATAAAATATTTCTAGTTAAGATTTTAAAGAAATGCTAATTGTAATGTTTTTAAAGTTCAATAACTTCAGAGAAAAAAACCAAAACATTTAAAATTGGATCATTCTCTTTAGATGGCAAAAAAACCCCCACCATCAGCCTTTCTCCAAATATTAGCAAAAGACAGCTTTGGGATGAGTACAAATATTAATAACTAGCATTCTATGCTGGAAATATGAAATATATATGAAATCAAAATAGGAAAGATATGCAACAACATAATGAAAAAATAGAGAACGTCCACTATATAATAAAATGAATCTGATATTCAAGTATGTGTAGATAGATAGATATTTAGGTAGGTAGGTAGGTAGGTAGGTAGGTAGACACACAGACAGAGCATGCCATATATATATACACTGACTAGTGGAAAACTAATACTTTTACTTACTGCACAGTACTTTGGAGGGAAGGAAGGAGGTAGGTCACTAATAAAGAAAATGCCGCCCTCATTCTTCAGTGTGATTAGGCCCTAACCATTTTGATCATGCAGTGTAGGCTCTCGCTCCACATTATCTAAACATGATATTAAATTTGCCCTCCAGACACAAAATCATAATCTATTTCTGCATCATAATATGGAGCACAACTCTGATAACGCACATTACAGAATCAAAATTCTAAAAGCTAATGGCTTATAGGTAGCTTCTAAATACAATGTGCAAGGTTTAAATTCAGGGTTCTTTAAAAAAAAACCCTGAGGACTACTGAATAGTTTCCAGGCTAAAATTCTTGGCAACGAGCTAAGCTCCCCCCCCCCTTTAGTAAGGAATAGCAAAAGGAAGGGTTGCTGACATGCAGAAGTCCCACCCCATTTTATCAGGAATTCCAGCAATTTATTTTTAATGAAAAAGTTCTGCAGCCTAAAAAAGTTTGAGAATCTTTAGATTAGCCCACATCCCATCACATAAGCACTGAGAGCTAGGTATTAATACAACTATTATGCAACCCTGTAAATATATATTTCTGCAATATGACCTAAGAGACTAAACAGAGCTTCCCTGCCAAGTTAACTTAGGTATACAAATAAATCTAGTAAGTCGAACACAGACGCACATTTACACAAATGTCTAAATTTAATACCTTAAGGTTATCATGTTTTGTTTTATGGAAACAATTATTCAGAATTGTGATCTTTTTCTATTCTTTTAAAGAAAACCCTCTCATCTTTTTTCCAATGAGAATTGTTAATCTATTTAAATTCATAAATGTATCTTTGTTAGAATGCATTCTCTTTGGCGTAAAAGATGAATCTGGAAAGTAAGCCCTATGACCAATGATTAAAGAATCATTAGAGATGACTGAAGGGAGATACAATGGTAGTTTTTCAGTATCTGTAAGGCTGGAAGGAAGGATTTATTTCTCTATCGCTCCAAAGGGCAGGGATATAACTAACAGGTTTAAAAGTATAAGGAAGTAGGTTTAAGATACATAACAGTTGAATCTTTCTGATTGAACAAGATATTATTCAGTAGCACAGGCTGCCACATAAAGTAATCAGTTTTCCACAATTCGAGATTTTCAAATAGAAACTAGGTGGTTATATGTAGCAAGGATGGGATCCTACCGGTTTAACAACCAGTTTGCTGAGTGTGCATGTTGTGCTCATGAACTTGTTTCGCTCACACACATGCCACTCTAGAGAAGACTTACCTTCCGGATTACCGCTTGGGAAGGAAAACAGATGAGGCATGGCAATCCACTCTGCCACGCGACTCAGCTAAGAAGATAAAGGTAGGTAAAGTGCAGGGGTAGGCGGGCGGGCCCACTTGGTAGTGGGAGCAAACTGGTTCACTCCCAGCTGATCTTCAGAGCTACTGGTTCAACCGAACCATTCCAAACCGGTAGAATCCCACTCCTGGTAGGAGAAATGAATGACCTCTATCTTCCAACTCTATGAGTCTAATGTACTAATAAACATATTAAGTTATATGAGTTTAGCTGCATAACGCTCCGGAGCCCATTTTTTTTATACTATCCAAAGCTAAGCATTTTTAACAACAAAAACTTTATCTGGAAAAGATTCCACTGGATTTACAGAGTTTTGTTCAGAAAAGATCTGTATGGAGTTGCACTCTTATTTTCCACTGCTTTCAGTACTGTATTCTCTGAAATGTTACAATAAATGTTGATTTGTTTTCTAACTAAAATCAGAGATTTAACTTTGCTATGCATTAAAAAAAGTGATCTCCAGAATATAATGTAGAGGTACTATTTATTACTTTGGGGACTATATCGTAGATACATATTAAATTTGCCTTGGCGTTCTCAGAACAACTGTACATTTAACAGCTCAGTGGCAGTACAAAATAAGTCAAAAAGTAAGAGGAAAAAAATTGGCAGCAAGTTTTTATGATCTATATTAGGTCGGATAATATGGACAAATCCAGAAAGATAACAAATAACAGATTGTTACAGAAGCTTGTTCCTTTTCATAGCTTAACCTATAGCTACAAATCATCTCTATTTTAAGTTTTCAGTGCAAAAGGCCTGAAAGCAATGTTATAGATATCCACATTTCACTTTAGACTTTTAACAAAGATTTCTCTAAATATATATAGATAGTCCATGACTTATAATAGCAATTTTTGTCACTTAAACAATGGCGGTCATAAAATCTGACTGCACCGCTTAGCAATGGCTGTGCCTGCAATCTGGGTTGCCATCATTAACTGAATCCCACAGTTGTTACATAAGACAACTTCCTGCTAGCTTCCCACCAACAAATTATGGTGGGGGGAAAGGCAGATAGTTGCAAGTCTGCAGGCTGGCAGGCAGATAATTGGCTGCTGCTGGGAGAAGGCGGGAAGAGGCAAGTTGTGTGAGGGTGCAAGAGAAAGCTACAAGGGGATTAGAGTGCACAAGAGGCCAGGAAAAGCTTGGAGGTGATGTGAAGTATGTGAGGAAGGCACTGGTTAGAAAGGGTACATGGGCACTCATGCAGGGAGGTGCATGGATGGGGGAGTCTTACCCCAATATCTTGCAATCTTCCCTGCTAACTTAGCCATTAATTTACCAGAGAAGCTAGCAAGGAAGATTGAAAATGGCAATCATGTGATTCATGGGCACTGCAACTGGTCATTAAGTACAAGCCCTCAAATTGCAAATACGTTATTGTATGGGTGCTGGGATGGCTGGAACTTTGAGAACTGATCAAAACACCATTCATTCAATGTTGTTGTCTATAAGTCAAGGACTACTTGTAGCCACTAACTGGCTCTATGTTCACTTTGAACAAAGGGGAGTGTTAATAGAAAAATAGCAGAGCTCCTGGCTTCTGAAGCTAATTTGGAAGTAATTTTCACCTTGTATCAATACAGAGATACACATAACTGTGCAGACTGACATATCTGCAATGTAGAAGTACTAGTTAACTGAAAATATTTTTGCCTCTTACTCATCATTCAATTTACTCTGAAAGTTCCTTATAGTTCCAAAAAATCAATACAAGTATTCCAATAACTATTTATGGACACAGGGTAAAATCATTTTGCTATACAATGTCAGCTTGAATAGCTACAGTAAATTCATTTGCCTTATTGTTTTAAGGCTGGGCAATGATGGATCTTCTTCAGATAAATTAGAAGGCAATAGGATGCAGAGATGGTGGAAGAGATTCCTGTTCCTGGTCTACAAATATGCAACTATATACCAAAATTCTGTTTTTACTATTTACCTTTTTAACCACTATGAATAAATTTATGATCACTACAATGTTGGTAAAAGAGCATGTCCTACTGGTTAATGACAGAAGAAATATTAGCAAGTGAGTTTTTTCTAAAGGACAGAGACTATTATAGCATGCGTTCCCAATTATAGGATTTGTTCATTCATTATTATGAATATATCATATTTTTATATCATAAAATGATATATTTTCATGCTATACTCTCCCACAAAAAAATCCCTCCATAAATATGAATGCATCATAGATATATAGAAACAGATTCTAAAACAAAATATGTGTTTTTATTCAAATAGCTGATTTGTTTTTTGCTGTCTCTAAGAACTATATAAGTTCCCATTAGAAACATGCACTATAGAACAGATAAAACATAGCTTACATCTATACAAGAACTTCTGCAGAAGGACATCCTTCTTAACCTTTTTTTAACTCTCAAAGTCAAATGAGCCATTGATTTTGACATCACAGTAAAAAAGAAAGTTATTGTATCTCCTATTAAGGAAACCAAATTTAGAATTGCACACACTTTGCTAAACTAGGTTCCTCCGTGAAGGTTTACAGAATGAGCCTTTTCATTCACAGAAGATGCTTGTGATCCAATAAATGTTTCCACAAACAGAAATAGAAGAAATATGCCAATCCTGAAAGCAAACTGTATGGTGGTTGGAATAGGTAAAAATAACTTTTCCTATTCCGTGAATGGAAATCTGCTCAAAGAACTCTGCATTTAATCAATTGACTCTCTTCTGGCTTTGCTCAAAATTTATCAAATGTAATCCAGGACAGCACTTTTAATTCCAACTTGATTTGAAATCTGGAAACAACGGCAGCAATGACATTTCTCAGGTCTCAGTACATATATCTTGAGGCTAGTCTCTATGTTAATCTTCAAAAGCAATTTAGAATACAAGTTGCAAGATTCCAGTAGCAGAAAAGTGTTGGGTCTCAGCAGAACAACTGGGGAACAGAATGAGAGGAATTGCAGAAGGTGGAGTGTATGAAGTACAGTCTTTTACATAAGAACTGCACAGCATCCTTAACATAAGCTCCCTTTCCCATACACTTACACTCTGCTTTTATATTTTTTTATTGCATTAATTGAAATGATATCTAGTACAGCAACCTAGAATCTGGAAATGAAAACATCAAAAGAAAAAGACAATTTGTTAAAAAAAGAAAAAGCTGCTTTTGTCTAATGGATGAAGTACTATTTTTATCCTGCAGAGAAGCTATCATATTGCAGGTGCATTAACAAGTTAGTATTTCTGTTTGAGTTGCATATACTGCAGAGAAAGTCAGTGGCCCTAATATCTCAACTGTCATGTAGGCAGAATATCCATGAATATTGCAGAAAATTCACATAACATCATAGCCAGAGCTGGTAAAATCACAACATATTTGCTCCTGACTTTGATGGATGTAGATTTTAACCTTGGCCTTAAAATAGTAGAAAATATAAACAGAACAGTCTTTTTATTTTTTTAAAAAAGCAGAAACAAGATGTCCATAAGTAGTAACATCCACTGCTCTACATGCTTTAGAATTCAAATACTTCTAATGCCTTTTGTGGAAATCCTGTACTCCAAACTGGATTCATATACTAAATACCCAAGGGGTTCAACATCAAGCAAAACAATTACCGTTATAATGTAACTGCAACTTTGACCCACATTTTCTATAGAATGCCCTTCAATCTGTACCCTCCATATGTTTTAGGATAACTCTCCACATTTCCAATAATAATGCACGACTGGAATTCTGACGTTTCTGCTCCAATCCTTCTGGAGATCATCAAGCTGGGTAAGTCCACTTTCTGAGTATCAATGTAATAGTTAAAGCTTATTTGTTGATCTACTGGATGAAAATCCAGGAAGAGAAATAATGTTTTCATTAGTGTCTTTTTTGTGATACATAAAAGGAAGCAAGGTTTCTCTTCTGTATTTTGTGAGTGGGCTCCTTGATGCTAGATTATAATTACCCGTTTTATCACACCACTTTATAACACTCAAAAGTGCTTGACTCTTTCAGCAATGTTATCCAGAGAGCACAGTGCTTGATACTGAAATTAGCTTCCATGCACAGGCTTTTCATAAATATATATTAAGGAGGCACCGAAAACAAGGGAATGCTGTATGCTGCGCTAATGCCAGTCACCACAGCCTTCTGCCTCTTAATCAGAAGGAACGAGAAAATGAGAGGGGGGAGTTGTCCAGATGGCTATCACATGATATTTTGTTCTAGTTCTCCTATCAACAACATTCAAATTGAAAGCCCACACTGTGCAAAACAGCCAACAGTGCACTATGTAATTAGGACAGCATTATGTCTGCAATATTTCAATTTACTTCAAGACCTGAAAAAAACTGGGCAACAGAACAACTAAAATAACTTTTTGCAGTATTCCCACCACAATGTAAGTGTTTTCAATCTCCCCACCACTCCCTTGGCTGAATGTAGTATATTCAGTATTCATTTGTAGTACAAATATAACTCAGCCCCCCCCCCCCAACTCAATTTCCCATCTTTTTTTACATATCTTGTATGTGTGGTGTAGACCCAAAAGGATTTGCAAGCTCTTTAGACTGAAACCCCATGTAAACTCTCCTTACAGCTTTATCTATCATACTCTGGCCTGGCATGATTGTAAATCTAAGCTCTCCATACTCGCAGTTCCTTACTCTGGAACTGCCTGGCTGATGGTAGACTCCTGGACGTGACTTGGCTAGAGTACATGTTTTATTGCAGACAAGAAGGAAACTTTTCACAACAGATCTCTCTACATATAATCAAAGCTGCTCTAGGTTTTAAACCCAAGGCTTTCTTCTCTGGAACTACTGACATTACAGTCCTTTTGAGGCCTGAGAACTGCTGGTTCTTATCTTAGCAGCTTCATTCCTAACCCCATCTGTAGCCTGCTTCAATCATCTTTCCAAACCTGGAATTGCTAGTACTTAATATTCTTATAATTTCCCCTCCCTTTCCAATTTTTTTAAAGCATTAGGGTGAATGCTGGGGTCTTTCATGTATGTAGTTGCCTCTTCCCTTATTCAGCATTATATGTGTTTCAGAGGAATGCCAGCTAGGATGCTGTCCGGTTAATCAGTTGTTAAATTCTTCCTCTGAAGAAAAGCTAAAGGCCCAACAGGTTGAAACTGAGCATAGAGCTCATAGTCTTCAGACCCAAGCTGCTAACTTGCAATTTTTGCTAACTTTGCCCTGATAGCTGCTACAACCAGCCTTCCTTTGTATGGATTGTTTCAATTGGAATAAGGTGAATTCAGTTTGGCTTTACTAAAGATCCAGGACTAGAATCCAGCAGGCTGGCCAACCTGTGAGACAAGGAGGAAAAGTTTGGGCCACTTAAAGCTGACCATTCAGAGTTAAATCAGGAGGTACAGAAACAGGACAGGATACAGATTGGAATATGGGTGGCACTGTGGTTGGCTAAAGAAGTTGAGAGATTTTTTTTTTTAAAAAAAAGAAAAAAGCACTGTACAAAAATTGGGTTCCCTCAGCTGAGGCACAGCCACTAAATTGCCATTCTGCAAAGCCAAAGTTCTACTTATCTTCTGATCTTGCAGTGGTGCCTGCCCATTGTTCACATTCATAGCCCAAGGCAGAGTAGTGTGTTCAAGTGGCCAAGGGTAATGGCATGTGAGAATGGCCTTGACAAATGAGGGAAGGAGATGCTGCTTAGGCAACAATCCTACAAGAGAATGGGAACCCCCAAAGTCTTTATGGTCACTGGGGGAAACTTAAGCACCTGCCCTAATTGATCAATGAGTTAAAAGTACCTTTAGACGAGGGATCGTGACCTGACAAAAGGGCGAACGACAAAACCGCGCCCGACTAAACCGCGTCGCTAAAACCATGATGTCATCAGTGCGGCGACAACAGCGCGGAGACAGAAGGGCGCTTTACAATGCGCGTCGGCAGAAAGCCGATTTAACTTAAGGTAAGGGTTAGGTTTAGGTTTAGGGTTAGGGTTAGGGTTAGGGTTAGGTTTAGCGTTAGCGTTAGGTTTAGGGTTAGGTTTAGGGTTAGGTTTAGGCTTAGCATTACGTTTAGTGTTACGTTTAGGTTTAGGGTTAGGTTTAGTTTTACAGCCCGCTTCTGTCACCACGCTGTTGTCGGCACGATTCAGCGCTCATTCGTCAGAGCGCTTTAGAACACGCAGTTTTGTCACCGCGGTTTAGTCAGGCGCAGTTTTGTCGTTCGCCCTTTTGTCGGTGAACCCCAGGGATGGGTTGCTAATGGTTTTACTACCGCTTGGCAGCCTGCGCATGTGCGTAGCTCACTGTAAATTGTTCTGCGCATGTGCGCAGTCACTAAAAATCCAAATGGCAGTGGCGAGTTCTGTAAGAATGTGGCAGATGTAGACTCTACAAAATCCTTTCCCTTAGCGATACTATCCTGTTTTGCCACTCTCCTGTCCTTTTATCTAGCAACTGTCTTTTGCACTGTCCAGAAATGTTTTGAAGGTAAAATTCATTATGGATGAACAGACTAAATATAGATGAAATGGCTTAATGAAGTTCATAAAAAGCATTAACACAGCTTTATTCACCAACCATTAGCATTTTCTATTTTCCTAAATGTATTAGCAGTAATCTCTGCTCTAAGTATCAGACCTTATATAGTCAAAGTGGGATAATCAAAAGGAGGATAATTTCAACAGTTGTGATTTACAAAACAACAGAGGTACAAAAAAAATCTCAAAGGGGTTAGGGAAATTCCAAATGAGTGAAATTCCAAATGAGTATACTGACAAATGGGTACGGGTATGAAAAGTTAAAGATGGCAGTACATAGAATCTTAAGCAGCAAGAATCCATAAAATATGAAAATGACTGTGTGTGTGTGTGTGTGTGTGTGTTCCTGCATAAATCTGGAATGCCTTGAGCAATTTCAACCAAACTTGGTACACAGATGACTTACTGTCTGGAAACAAATACTATGGTGGCAAGAAACCTCTAACACCCCTGTGTTCTGTTGTGTTATAAAAAGGCTTCTAATGTACTGCCATAAAATGGCTTCTACTGTACAGTGCAGTGGAGTTGCCATGGTAATAGCTTCACAGTACTCCACAAGGGGGCTCCCTCTGATAAGGGAGAAAAATCCAACATTAGAAATTACATTTGGTCCGGACATTTCCCCGCTCTAAATAAATACCAGGGCGAAGCCGGTTCATCAACTACTTTGTTATATATAACATTTGTAGATATTTATGACTAACAACTTTTCCAAATGCCTGTAGTTTGGCATGGGTTCAGAGGGAAGGTATCACCAACTTCTAGAAGGGAAAAATGGTACAAGTAATCCTCACATAATGACTGGTTGTTTATAACTTTTTGAAGTTACAAATACAGAATAGATGTTTTATGGCACAAAGCACGCAGCCATTGCAAATTGTTGTGCCACCTGTTCCTGCGCTCATGTGATTAAATGTCAGGTTGGTCAATTTTATGCCAGTCACAGCATTCCATAATCACAATTTGCAATGTTTACTGCTGGTTTCCAGCATTTTTTTGTCAGTTTCTAGAAAAAAAACTCTCATTCAAATAAATGGGTTCACTTAAGACTGCGATATTTGCATAATGACTGTGGCATTCACTTAAAGGCTGCCATGATATAGCCTGGAAAATTTCTTTCGGTCATGTAGATACTTTGACTTATTACTGCAATGACTTACAACCATAATTTCAGACTTAATTACAGTCATAGGTTGAGGACTGCCTGTACATATTTAGATAAAAATAAGAAAAAGCTACAGGGGAAACCCCAAACATTCAAATGAGAAATAAACATTTTCAGCATTGGTTAACTGTATATAACATCAGGAGGAATTGGAGGAGACACTCTAGTAGAACCCTAAACTTGATTACTTAACTGTGAAATAACTGTTGCTGGTCCCACTTGTTGTTATCTGTACCAGTCATCTAAAAAAAGATTTCTTACATTGGCTTCTGCAACATTTTCAAAGCTGTCATTAGTGACACTTGAATTATTTACCTACAAAGTGTAAAGAAAAGAATGGGAAGCACAGACATGGACAGGAGTGTTGTCATGACAAAATCCTCCTTTTATCTTTTATGCTTCTAAATTTCTACCTTCCTATTTTTATCACTTTGTAACTTCTCATATCTTCAGTTACATTGCAGGCTTCACCAGCATGCTCTTTGTAGCCATCTAGAGAGAACAACAGTACAATTCCTTGGGTTTAGATTTACATCTATTTCAACCTGCTCCCACTGTGCTCCAGTGCTGTAATTATCCAATTAATGCTGATGACAAGCAAGAGAAAATAGCTAACTATATCATGACCTGTTTCTACATTTCCCAAGGGTTTTCAATTAGCCAACACTGAAAATAGAACACTGATAGTAGGTGTGGTACAGCGGTTGAAATTAGAAATGAGGACACCCAGGTTTCAATCCATTTCACTAGATGACTTTAGATTTTCAGTTCAATCTATCTCATGAATTTGTTGTGGGAAACCGGGAGCATGATTTACACTGTGTGTGACTTCAAAAAAGTAGGGTGAGCTGAGACTCTAAAGTCATCTAGCGAATTAAGGGACATGAAACTAATCATCATTATCTTTTGCTTGATTTTTGATGTTTCCTATTCTCTTCAGGATATGGTTATTAAAATATCACAAGTTTTCTTGTGCCTGTACCAGTGGTGGGATTCAAATAATTTAACAACTGGTTCTCTACCATAATGACCAGCTGGGTAGGCATAGCTCGGTGGTCATGTGACAATGTGGCTGTGGCCAACTCACGTCGATGGGCACTTTGCCTTAGCTGTTCCAATGTAATAAGGGTTAACCGGAGAGGCAGTTTCTGTAAGCAGGGTAATAAAGATGTGGCTAGAAACAACACCATAATTTTTCCTTCCTGCCTTCCTTACAGCATTAGCTCTGTAAAGTGGGGGAAAAATAAAATAAGATTTCTTCCAACAACTGGTTCTCCGAACTGCTTAGAAAGTTACGAACCGGTTCTCCCGAATAGGTGCGAACCAGCTGAATCCCATCACTGGCCTGTACATTGGATGCTGAAATTTGAGATGTTGGAAAACTCCACATCTACTAATAATGGATAGGCATTACAATTCAACATCTGGAAGCCACAGCTTTTCCAGTCCTATGAATGTAAGCAAAAACATTCATATTCTGGGAAAAAGTTCTATTAGGTTTTATAAACAAAAACAAAAAAACACCTTTCAAGAAGTATGTGTGAAAATGATGCGTCTTTTCTTTCTGAATAACTTCTCAAAATAGTTAATTTTCAAAACACAAAACTAAGATTTGAATATGTGTGTCTTAGGACAGATACTTAGCTACAAATTTTAGGTGTTTCCTATGAAAATAAAGGTAGGGTTTTAAAAAAAGAAGAGACTGAAAAGCTGTTTTCACTTTTCAGCATTACAGTATTGGAACACACTTGAAGCAAACTCAGATTTACATAAAGAATGTTAGACATCAGAGTTACTTGGTATCATGTTATAAACACTAAGGAGCACAGAGAACATAACATTATTGTAAGCTTTGTATAAAGTTGCGCTCTCTGCAATGATATAAAAATAGCTAAAATAAACAGTCCTAGCAAGCAGGCAGAAACTTCCAAATACAGTACCACTCATTCTTTTTCAAAAGGAACAACCTAGCTGTTCCAAAGTGAAGCATTTCCTGAATGAATGCTCAGATTTAATCCAGGTGAGTGTTTCTACAAAAATACTGTGGTTGAATTGGCTCAAGAAAGACCTTAACATTAAAGTTGCAATGTTGGGCTTTTTGTCTTTTTTTAATCCCATTTTACTGGCTTACAATATATACCGTATGCTAAAACTCTTTATATGAAAAGACTGAGAGATTTTTAATGCTGTTTTTTAAGCCTGCCAGATGAAATCATCTTTTCTACAAATCAATCATGTAACGAGCCAGCTCTCTGTCATGGCTTTTTGTTGGCTCTTCATATATCTATGCATATATCCAAGCAAAGTAGACTGCATTTGCTTTGCTAATAAGCAAGGGAAGCTATATGTTAGTTTAGATTCTCATAGGAAACAGTTCTCGTTGGAGAAAAATAGGTGGCAGATCTGGAAAAGCAAAAGGTACATCTTAGAAATACTCAGGTGGATTCTCAGAAGAACCCTAGAAATGGAAGTGATGTCTGCATAGGCTAATATGGTTTTACATAGCTGTACTGGTTGCTGAAAATGGATTGCTGGCTTCCTTGTACTGAAGATATACATAAAATGAATTAGACATTGTCTGTGCTGCATATTATTTGTGCCCAAAGTCCACAAATTATTCAAGGGCATGATCTGAGAAAGAGTGATGAAAAGGCATAAGACCAATATGGATCCTAATTTATTTATTGCAGAAAACATTTGGTGGGGCTGATGGTGATATAAGAAAGAAACTTAAATATTTTATTTAATATTTAATATTTATTTGTACAAGGATCACCAGACAATCAAAGCCAGGTGTCAATTCATCTGATTGAACCGTACACCTGTAATACCTGTAAAGTACGGGTGTCAAACTCGATTGCATCACATGACATATCGTGACACATCGTGACTTTTTTTGCCTTTGTGAAGCCAGGGTGGACATGGCCTGCTTGTGATGGATTCGGCCCAAGGGCCACCAGTTTCACTGGCCTATGTAAGGCCTTTAGAAATAGGAAGAATGGTTAAAGATAAATTTGGAGTAGTGCACCCATATATGTTAAACCTGCATAATAATCTGAATCTGAATCTGAATCTGAATCTGAATCTGAATCTGAATCTGAATCTGAATCTGAATCTGAATCTGAATCTGAATCTGAATCTGAATCTGAATCTATATATATATATATATATATATATATATATATATATATATATATATATATATATATATATATATATATATATATATATATATATGTTATATTTATGCTGATAAATAAATAAAGGGAGACTATATATATACACATACATACACACACACACACACATATACATACACATACATACATGCATACATATATATATATACACACACACACATATATATATATATATATATATATATATATATATATATATATATATATATATATATATATACACACACACACACACACATATATATATACACATATATATATACATACATATATATATACATATACATGTATATATACATACATATATATATACATACATATATATATATACATACATATATATACATACATATATATATATATACATACACATATATATATATATATATATATATATATATATATATATATATATATACACACACACACACACACACACACACACACACACACACACATACATACACACACACACACACACACATCCTTAGAATTGACTAAAGCTGGACTTAGAGATCAGAAAACAAAAAGTTCTCACTTGTACCTCTGAAATACTATCTTAACTGAAGAATGGAAGGGAGAACCTATCTACCATGCACTAGAATGCAGACCAATTAGAAACTTTGCACTGGATTTGCAAAACATAGCTAGAAATTAAACTACTATGTATTTTAGCAGTTTTGAATTTAACACAAAGAAAAAAAACTTGAAATGTTTAAACTCTTTCATGTACTCAGTGTCTCAATATATTTTATCATAATGTCTCTATAGATTTTTACAAGTATTGCAGAACTGTCAATCCAAATATGTTAATCATTAATGGTGAAATATAAATTCATAGACATCGACAACATCTGAGGTCAATGAAATATAATGAGGGTAACTTGTATCTCCAAAAATAACACTGTGCAAATATTCCTACTTTAGTAGTGCAGATGCTTGTGTTAGTGATTTTTTTAGAAACTAACTATAGTCTAGGATTAAGATTAAGATTCCAAAGGGCAGCACTTCTTATTAAGACCATATTCAATTATTCCACATAAATATCTTTATCATTGACTAGCTCATTGATTCTATATCCTTAGTTAATATTACAAACAATTAGATTGATTGTACTTAGAATCTATGCCAAAATCATACTGCTTTTGTTTCTTTAACAGACCTGTATTCTGTTCTGAAAATGAGATCAAAGTGAGCCTACAGAGAGATATTTCTTCTCTGTATTTTTTCCAACAGTTCTTAAATCAATTTGATGGAAGAGAATTGTTTTCAATATTTATTTCAAAGAAGAAAAATCATTTAGTGAAATTCAGTGCTCTTAAATTAAATGCCAAGAAAAGACAGATTCCCTCCCAATGAGCTTTTTTCAGACTGTGGAAACTAGGGAGGGTTCAGACTGATATAAATAATAGATTCATCTCCTTAAGTCAGCTCAAAATATCATCAGGAGAAATTGGAAGGCACCCTGACAATAAAGTATACAGGAGACTGTGAAACGTTTTCTCAGTGAAGCATTTGAAAATTTGCACACACCATTTTGGCATAGTACAACAAATGTTTTCCAAAGGTTTTGCATATTATGAAAGATATACACCATTAATTCTTATAGTAACCCTGACAACACAAATCATTCAAAGAAGGATGGAAGCACTGTCTGTCTCTTTGAGCTGGCACTATCTTAATGACACATAGTCCAATTGAAGTAATTCCCAAGAGGCTGTGTTTAAATAGTTCATACAAAGAACACCAATTTAAATAGTGACACCAAACATGCTGAAAACGTGTAGGAAAAGGCGCTTACAAAGCAAATCTTTGCTTTCAAGCTCCTTTTCTATTCACCAAAATGTGATGTTTTTGCTATATATATTTTTGTGTGTATTAGGCAATCGTTTATTGAAGCTATCAAATTTTTAGACAAAAATAAAGGGACTACAAATACAGAAAATTATGATACAATAGTAATTCTCTCTATTTTGGAAAAATGTTCCAAATTTATAAAACGAAGCCTATTAGCACTAGCATTAGTACTTAGACTTATCTGGTGCTTTATAGAGCCTTTACAGCCCTCTCTAAACTGTTAGAGTCAGCCTATTTCCCCCAACAATCTGGGTCCTCATTTTACCCACCTCGAAAGGATGAAAGGCTGAGACAACCTTGATCCAATGAGATTTCAACTGTCAAACTGCAGCTAGCAGTCAGTTGAAGTAGCCTGCAGTACTGCATTCTAACCACTGCACCATCTTAAATCGGAATATTTAACAAAATCTTATTTTGTGTTTTAAGTTTGCAAGATTATTATTCTTATGTAGGAATAAAGAAGAAAGCTCTAACTTTTTGTTTTAAAAAACTTCACCTATATTATCTATGTATTACAGATAATACAACACAGAGCAATATTTCTGTTATATACAGTGAAACAACAAATTAGATAAAATGCAGTTTTACTGGCATGCTGAGATTACAGAGTTTCAGCTGAAATCAATAGATCTACATGAGTCCAAGGTACAATTCATTGATTTCATTCATTTCTGGGGGAACAGCTCTGGTAAAGTAAATATTGTTTTTGACTTCTGATTCAAAAAGAGCATTTCAAAATTACAGATATTCTCTTGATAAATTTATTAGGAGCTCAGGCTTAATATCCTGCTGGTATGTAAACTAGACTCTATTTTTCTCAAACATGCCGTTTGGCAAGGGTTGTATGAATGATGGCACATTGATTTCAATTCCTGCAATGAGACTATTTAAGGATGCTCTCAAAAGTGGGAAATTCATCATGTATATGGCAGTTCCAAAGCTGAATTTAATATACAAAACAATCTAGTGAATCTGCAAGGAATACTTGCTAATGTCAGGCACAAATAACCAGGAGCATTTACTGAGTTCAAAACACAAAATTATTGCTGTCTCTAATACAAGAATTTAGTCAATAAATGGTCAAAGCTAAGTTGGCACTAGATAAAGGGCAATGGAATTCATAGGGGGCTGGACTTAGGTCTTTTGTGACAATACAATGATGCCAAATTAATGACACATTTAAATCTGCCTTCCAGTTCAGCCTCTTCTTGTCCTACAGCTATATATTTATATCTTTTTATTATAAAGCTCAGAAGGACATTATTATTTTAAAGATAATTGTGGTAATAACATTTTTAATTATTATATACTATTATGCCTAATTCATTTCATTAATTTCAACCTTGCACAACTGAATAAAAACTGCAGTCAAAATAAAGTTCTATTTTATGTATTTGTTCATTTACTTATTTATATTAATTATAGGCTGCCCTCGTTGGGCAGCCTACAACTTGTATACAGGCAGTATACAATTGCAATATGCAATAAATTAAAGGAATAAATGGCGAGACCTGTTCTGAATGGTACCTGTCCTGTTAAACCGCTGTATGGTCTTGGCCACCATGGTGCAACTCATTTTCAGGGTCTTGGCAATCTTCTTATAGCCTACTCCATATTTATGTAGAACAACAATTCATTTTTTCATATCCTGAGAGTTCATTGCCATGAGGTGCCATGCTGAACTTCCAGTGACCAGTATGAGTGAGAGCGATAACACCAAATTTAACACACCTGCTCCATCTTCACACCTGAGACTAATGAGTCACGTGACACCAGGGAGGGAAAAATGGCTACTTGGGCCCCATTTGGTCATTATCACTTAGGGGTGTACTCACTTTTGTTGCCAGCAGTTTACACATTAATGGCTGTGAGTTGCATTATTTTGAGGGGACAGCACATTTACACTGTTATACAAGCTGTATACTCACTACTTTACATTGTAGCCACATGTCATTTCTTCAGTGTTGTCACCTGAAATGATATGCTTAAATATTTACAAAATGTGAGGGAGGGTAATCACTTCTGTGATGTTTTCTGTGTGTGTGTGTGTGTGTGTGTGTGCGTACTACTAGCAGAAAAAAATATCTGTTGCAAACTCCAGTCACCCTGACTCTACTCCAAATTAAGAGATTACAGGGTTGCAAAAAGGAAACTCTTTTTTTATAAAATAGAGAAATACATAGTTCTGTTTTGAGGATAAAACCCTGCGTGAAGGCCCGTTTCCTGGTTATGTTCACACCAACAAATTACAATAACTCTTGGCTGAAATATGTATTTAATTACTTTTTCTATCAGGTTTTGATTCTTTTGTTTTTACAAAATTATGACACCCATAGTCACCTGTTTGAGATGGGCAGCTATATTAAACACACACACACACACATCTCCATTCAGGATGAACATTTCCTAGTTTATTGAGAAGATGATGTGACTAAGAACAATGTTACCGAAAGGGAGTGTCAGTGACTAGACACAAGGTTAAATCCAAACTCAGTCCTACAACATTGCAGTAACAGCAAAACTGTGCTTCTTTGGGTTTGCAATGTCCCTGGTGCTGACCAGTAACTTTGTTTAGGCGTCTCCTTGTCCCTTTAGGCTCTGGGACATCAGAGGATCTTATTTTGATCTTTGTGAGCATTTGCCAACCATTCTAAAATCACTTATATTTATTTATCAATGTATATGCCTCCCATTTCACTAAAGGCAATTCTAGATGACTTACAATTATTTAATTAAAATATACTGTTTAAACAGTGGTGGGATTCATTTTTTTTTACTACCAGTTCTATGGGTGTGGATTGTCAAGCTTGGCATGGCTTGGTGGGCATGGCTTGTAGGCATGGTAGGGAAAAGATACTCCAGAACTGGTCAGAACCTGCTAGATACCACCTCTGCATTTAAAGCATTAACACATTATATTCACTCTGGCATGGATGCTAGTAGGCAGAATCTCATCAGGTAAAGGTGGTGAATTTATGAGGAATTTTTTCAAGACTAACATCTGAAGAAACTGACATCTGTGGAATGAGGTCAGTTCCCTATAAATTAGATCCATGCCTCTCCTCAAACCCATTTGTATTCAGGATCAAAATGGCATAGATGCATGATGTGTTGAATGCATCAGTAGGGGAGGGAATCATCCCAGGAGTTTTAAGTCTCCCCCTTTATTTTGGAAAAGCTTTCTCTCTGAGATTAGACTACCTGGGCTGAGTTTACTATTTCAGCATTTAGGAAGCAAGTGAAGACCTTCCTCTTCCACAAGCCTTCTGGGGAAGTAAGTTTTATGGAAGACAGCAGCCAATTTTTAAAAATTTGTTGTTCATGTTTTGTTCTTTATGTACGGTTCTAAGCCCCTAGGGTTGTTCAAGTAGGCAGCGTATCAATAACTGTAATAAATAAATATGGAATTTTTATGTTCTGAAGGAAAGAAAATAGAATAAACACTGTGTCTCTATGTGATAGAGACAGAAAGGAAGAGAGAGTAATTCACCATCAAACTGAATTAAGTGGGAAGTGCTTTTATTCATTTTTATGTTTTTGATTCAGCTAAGCATAAGACTGTCTTGGAGTGAAGTAACATCTGTATCACTCTTAATCAATAGCTTAGGAAATTGATAGGCAAGATACATTCTCAGGGCCAAATCCAGTCTGAAATATAAGCCACCATTTTCTTTAATTTAGTCGGTTTTGTGATTTTTTATTTATTTATGCAGGATTGTAACATGAACCTAAACTTATTGATAAAGGATAACTAAAGTCTCCTTTAAATCAAGTTCTGCTCATGGCAATGTCATTGCTACATCTAATCAATTTTCTTGGTAACTGACTTCTTCCACAATGATTTTCAACTTCCCAATTGAACTACAACCCTAGAATTTTCAGGAGACTCCATATCCAAGTACTAACTAGGCCAATTTCTTTAGTTTCTGAAGCCAAACAACTTAGAAAAGAATAGTAAAATAAATATTTTATTGCATTATCCTCAGCTTTCAAACTCAGATTTCTGACCTAGTCCAATCTGCTAAAATCATTATAACACGTCGTGTTAACAAAGCTGACAGGAAAATTGAAACATTTCAATTATACAAAATACAGAATATATCTGTATACCACAGAATGGGAAAAAGAAACTTCTTGGAAGGTCTTGAAGAAAAACCCATTAAAACTAGCATATTCATTTAGCATATCTGTTTGATCGCTAGCTTCAACCAAAGAGGAGCTCACTGCACCAATACTCTACTGTTTAGTTTGTTAATTTATCTTTCTCCTGCATATATACTGCAAAAATATTCATCAAAATCCACACTTCCCTTAGACAATTTTTAACACTTTGCTCTGCTTTGTGTGAAGCTGTATGAAGGGTTATACTGATAGAGAAAACTATGGAAAATCCTTTTCAGGGATATTAATTTCATAATTGTGCATGTAATTCAGATCCTTAAAATATCATTGCTAACTCATTGTTAACAATCAGTAGAAGGACTTTCTTCCAGAAGTTGTAGGTGCTCCAACACTGGAGGTTTTTAAGAAGACAATCTTAAACATTAAAGGCTTTACTGCTTAATTGGACTATGGACTTGATTGGACTAGAAGACCTCCAAGGTACCTTCCAACTCTATTATTCTATTATTATGCTGTTATTGTGTTTAACTAACCAACAGCTAACCCCCAAAAGAAATACTATGACAGAGCTTAGGAGACAATAGCACAAACAAAATGAATTGGTGAGTAAGCAATCATCAAAGAATGTTCTTAGCAGCACACAATGCCGTTCTGGGCATTATAATTTGAATATTTATATAAACTTATAAATTCAAAAATACTGAACATAGAAGGTGATAAGTCATTTTTGGTTATTTCTAGCTTGCCTGCATTTTTGTAATTAGGGTCCCTATGCATTTATGATCATGTACATAAATACAAAGGAAAAGTAAATACTGCATGTAAAATTCTTGGCAATAATATAAAACTAAGAATTTTTATTTTCCTGTCTAGCCAACAGTCTGAATTTTCTTCTGTTCTAACATCCATGTACATTCATGTTTCCATCCCACCTCACTCCTCCCTTGCAATTTTCAAGATCAGAAAATTGATTATATCCTAACACAAAGAGTTGGTCACACATCTATGAAAAGCAGATATTGACTATAATGTAGAATAATCCTTCAAATTCCTCCATTTTTCACTTCAGTAAACTGAAGACAAAAAATATGGCTTGCACACTTTTTATAATATGCACTCAGGCTTTGATTCCCAGCATCCCTAGATCAGTGTTTTTCAATCTTTGAAACTTTAAGATAGATAATCTTCAACTCCCAGAAGATGCCAGCCAGCCTGTATCTTAACAATTGCCAAAGTTGAGAAATACCTCTCTGGACAATAGCTATGCCATTGCAGTCTCACTACTTCTGAAGAGCACCCTAAAGAAACTCAGGTCAAGTTGCAACAGTGGTGAGAAAAACATAATTATGCTACAAGCTCCTATTCAATATATAGCAATAGCAATAGCAATAGTAGTTTGACTTATATACCACTTCATAGGGCTTTCAGCCCTCTCTAAGCGGTTTACAGAGTCAGCATATGGCTCCCAACAATCAGGGTCCTCATTTTATCCACCTTGGAAGGATGGAAGGCTGAGTCAACCTTGAGCCGATGAGATTTGAACAGCCAAACTGCAGAACTGCAGTCAGCTGAAGTAGCCTGCAGTGCTGCATTTAACCACTGCGCCACATTGGCTCTCTTATAATATATGCATACCATGCTTACAGTTATTTTTTCATCCTCAATATTCTGTGTTCTAGGGCAAAATTGGATTATCTGCTTATAAGCTACACTCCAGTGATTCAAAGGATACTGGCGTAATGTTTGGGGTCATTCATTGTGGCTTGAACATTTTTAATCCATAGTGGCAAAAATACAGATAACCCTCTAGACACAAATCACTGACCATGAAGATCAGTCATTAAATTCCAGGTAGGACTAATTCTATAATTCTCAAGTATAAATGTACTTTAGCCAATGACAGTCTCATCTATGGAAAATAAAGAAATGTTTCTAACTACCTCACACATGACAATCACCATGCTTATAGCTTTAGAAGGAAAAATATTTGTTGTTCAGAACAGTTTATTATATTGTTTTTCATTACATGCTACAAACCTTTCTACCACTGAATGATTTTTCCCACACCTTGGTCAACTTCTTCCCAGCATTTGCTAGACAGCCATCTGTTCAAAGATCTTTAATCTTTTCAATGTTTTCTCCACCCTTAAACTTCTGCCAAATCTTACTTATCCTACTACATCTCATGGCCACTACTGAAAATTACAGTTTGCTGTTCATCTGTTCTATCTAATGTTTGACCAAGCATAATGCTATTGTATTTATCTCCTATGTAAGACAGCATTCTAACTAGTAATTGTGTGGGAGTGTAAACTTTTTATTTAATTTGTTCAAATCAATTTCTGTTGAAATAGAATTGGGAAAGGAAACAATGCTTGAGTGTCACTTGCTAAATTCAACGCAGCACTTTGGAGAAAAGAAAAATGTTTTTCAGAGAGAAAAAAAGACTTGACGAATCAGACTAGTCACTAAATGTTGAAATTGCTTTTGTAAAATAAAAGATTTTCAGCTTGGTTTAGCATAAAACTGTAGTATGTTTTTTTCCTCTCCTACAGCTGCCTGCAACTAATCTGAAATATCAAATATTAAAAACTTTTTCCTCACTGTGTAACTTCAATTTCTCTGCTTACTTTCTTTACTGTCCTTTTATTTTGTGGAAAACATACTAACATCCTTATAGTACCTCATAAGTTTGCAAAGTTAAGAACAATTTTTAGTCCATAGAATCCTACCTTTCTCATATCATTTTTAAAAATCCAGCCTCACATTTTTATTATTTTTTAATATTTCCAACTAGAAAAATGAAATTTATTTTATTTGTTTTATCCCACCTTTACTTTTTATATATAAATAACTCAGCAAACATACATAATACTCTTTCCTCCTATTTTAATATATTAACATTAATACAAAATTAATACATATTTTTTCTGTATACTCAAGGTTTCCTGTGATTGGATCACGAATGCTTTCAGATGCCCCAGTCATCTAGAAGTTGGTGTATGAGCAATTGCGTGTAAAAGGGTTTTTCCTTATCTATAGATAGTTCATGAAGATCTATTAGTGGGATCAGAGAGCATGCTGAAAACAAGAGGTGCAGGCCAAAAGTAAATCTCATTTGTTGGATGCTACTTGACACGATAGTGTTATCTCTGTGAGCCGAGGACAGTGCTGAATGCAACAGATAACTTGTCTTTAGTCATGAAATTGTATGCCACAATCAATCTCTTGAAGCATCTCAGCAGTGTTTG